>NC_086317.1:257951825-258239325 GCF_036172605.1 Pelobates fuscus
GAGGTAAACAGAATAACCTGTTTCTGCAGTTCCTCAACGAAAGGCTCCCTGAACAGCAGACCTTTAGCCAGGGGACCCACATCTTCGGCTCCCAAATCCGACAGCTTGTTGTCCATATGGAAGAGTGCCGTCTTCCTGGGTTCCGTGCAAAGGGCCACAGTGGCATTGCCCAGCAGGCAAATTGAACGAAGTGCCCAGTCCCTCATGATGGCTGGGTCCAGAGCCCTACCTTCTGTGATTGCCTCGTCTGTTAGGGCCAACATCCGGGGTAACCGCCACCCTGTCCGGCAGTACCGGTCTGGGGCATTCCGCCCGCAGCTTCTTGCAGGCCTCACTTCCAAGGGGTCTACGGACCCAGTAGCGCACAAATTGTGCCAAGTGGTCGGGCAGTGACTAGTCCGAGGACCTGGGGCGTCGGATAGATTGAGGCTCTAACAGAGGTTCTCCAGTAGTGCCCAAAAGGGTATCGTCCCCCAACATTGTCGTGGGGGCCCTAGTCGGTGGCGCGTCTTCCTCTTCCCAGCGTCCACCGGGACCCTCGCCAAGGTCCGCAACCCAAACATCTTCTCCATCTGAGGGAGGCTGGTCTGCCCGCCACACATCCAGCACGGCCAAGGTGGGGGGGGGGTAAGGAGGCCTCCTCCCCTGCGCCCAATAGGCGGTGGCGCCTGGCCGGCGAGGTTGTCAACCTCAAACCACGTCACTTCGCCGGAGTCTTGCCCATCCGGGAGCGTGGTTCAGGGTCTTCACCCTTTCAATAGCGCGTTCGCGCACTTGCCTGCTCTCGCACCTGAGAGTCTGACTCATCCGAGTCTTCTGCCAACTGAGGGGTTCCACACACACCCCTGTCCGTATGTGGTTGAGGGAGGGCCCTAGCCAGGGCTTTTTCAACAGATGCGGTCACAGCCGCATTAAGTAAAGCCTGCAAATTCTGCTCCTGTGCAGAGGCGTCCATAAAGTCTGAGTCTATGATACTTGATACCTACGAAGCTAGAAAACAGGTATCATTAGCAGGCAAAAGGGGCAGCACCCCTAGTGTTGGCAGAGGCAAGTAATAATGCATGCAGGCTCAACAAACCGTTATCCAGGGTATGGAGCCACCAGTCCAATAGCATGCATAGTATGGCACAGACAAAGCAGGCCAATCATGGGGCACAGACAAAGCAGGCCAATCAAGGGGCACAGACAAAGCAGGCCAATTATAAAGGCACAGACAAGGCAGGCCAGTATAAGGGTACGGGCGGTACCGACCCAGAGGTATAATGCAGGCGGAAACCTAGATCCTTTTAGACATGTAGTAGAATCTTGACTATTAGGGTGCAGGGTAGAGACGAAGCTGGGTCCTTATAGGCAAGGTTCTTCAAGATAGCGAAACACTTTAGTTTTTATATGGTTGTGCCTAATCCATTAGGCCACAAAATACGAGTGCCATGCTCAACCACCCAGATGGGGCCTGAACCCATAATCCCTGGCTTTTGACTCCAGTGCTACCTCCATCAGGCAACCGAGGCTTGATTAGAGCAGTCCTAGTTCAATAAGTGGGTAAGGACACCAGGCAGGGACACCTGCAGGAGGCACGCAGTGCCATATGGAAGTCAGGAGAACCAGTAAACCGTAAAACCATGTCCATAGAAAAACATGCAGGGCAAGCACACATGCAAAGAATCGAAAACTAAAGTCTATTGCTTAGTTACTTGGGAAGGTGAGGGGGATTGAATCTGCGACCCTCATATATGGGGCATAATTTATGATGCAAGGGCTCAAAGAGCTGCCTCACATGGACAGAAAAGAAAGCTGTCGCCAAAAAATACGCACCCCCAAACAACCCAGGAGATGGGGAAACACACTGGACCAGCTAGTCACTGTACCTTTAATAAGGCAGTGACGCGCGCATCTAACACAGTGGAGAGCCGCGCACCCACTGCCCGACCACGCGGTCGCGGGGAAGGTGACCGGGAGCGGAGGCTCCCGCGGCAAATGAGTAGATCCCTGCTCCGTCCCCACTCTGATAACAGTGTTAGCGAGTGAGCGGGGACGCGGGCAGGGTAAAGAACAAAACGGGGATTCCCGCTCGGCGGACGAAGCCGGCGGGCGGGAATCAAAGGCAACACACGAGGGACCGCAGGAGTCTTTCTCCGCGGTCCCGGCGGTCGGCACGGGGAGCGGTCGGAAGACCGCTTCTCGGCGACCACCACGGCCAATAAGCCAGAGGAAACAGAACAAACAATAAAGCCAACAGGGTAAAACAAAACTCCCAAGGAGAAAACAGGCACAAAGAAATAAACACATGGCAAACTACCAGTAATCTGTATAACTAAACACATGGCAAAATACCAGTAATCTGTATAACTAAACACATGGCAAACTACCAGTAATCTGTATAACTAAACACATGGCAAACTACCAGTAATCTGTATAACTAAACACATGGCAAACTACCAGTAATCTGTATAACTAAACACATGGCAAACTACCAGTAATCTGTATAACTAAACACATGGCAAATTACCAGTAATCTGTATAAATAAACACATGGCAAACTGTCAGTAATCTGTATAAATAAACACATGGCAAACTGTCAGTAATCTGTATAACTAAACACATGGCAAACTACCAATAATCTGTATAAATAAACACATGGCAAACTGTCAGTAATCTGTATAAATAAACACATGGCAAACTGTCAGTAATCTGTATAAATAAACACATGAAAAAAAAAAAAAAAAACTATCAGTATTGTAAAGGAAACATTCACCAAAGATAATAAAAGAGCCAGAAAGGCACATAAATCTCACAACCAAGCATAGTTCATAACAATCATAAATAAATCACACTAAATCCCAAAGCCACCCACAAGAAGCAGGAGGCAGAGGTACTCTGACCTGTACTGATGCAGAGCAGCAAAGAAAGAGGAAAGGGTGGCTTAGGAGGAGCCTTATATAGATACCTTATGTTTTTGTCTTTGGTGTTTATCTCTCTGTTAATGTGCTGCTGTGGAGTTCTAGTTAAGAGAGACTTAAGCAAATATGAAGCCTCCTGTCATGCTATAAAATTTGTACGGCTCAGTTTGTATGGTTGCCTAACTTGAATATTTTTCTCTTTTCTTGTTGATGCAGCTGTGGAAGGTTACTTGCCAGCATAGGATTGATAAACTGGCCGAGGAGTGGGCATTGGGGAGGCGTGTCAGCCAATGAAGAAAGAAAGGGGTCATGAACTTATGGCTGTTTAATAGGGGAACTGACTGCTGTCTATGAAGCAACAGCTGGTAGAAATATTTGCATACAGTATGCTGGCCTATGCCCTTTTCCAAAAAATATGTGTTTTGTAGTATTTTTGTTAGTGGGAGCGGCGGGTGGGGGCCCTAAATAAAAATGGGGGGGGGACCTACTGTTCCCCCCGGCCCCCACCCATGAGTGGCGGGTGGAAGGCCCTAAATGAAAATGTTAACCACACCCAGGTGACTAGGGGTTCCCAAGCCCCTAGTCACCCCCCCACCCAAAAAAAATTAATAAACCCCTACCTATCCCCCTAACCCTAAAAATAGTGAGGTGGGGAACAAGAAAACTAAATCACTGTAAATAAAAAAGACCAAATAAAAGTCCATAATACCTGTCGGATTTTGAAAGAAGTGCAAAAAAAAAAAAAATACGACAAAAAAAAACAACGCTAAAAAAATAATCCATCTTCTCCCATGGAGGGCACACGCAGACTGAGCTCTGCAGGGTGTGGAAAGGCTTATAAAGCCTTCCCACACCCTGCAATTAGGCTCATAGCGCTCTGATTGGTTGGTTTAAGGAGTGGAGACATGACAGCTCCCCCTGCAGCTGCCAGCACAGACAGCTCCCCCTGCGGCCAACAGCACAGACAACTCTCCCTGCGGCCACCAGCACAGACAGCTCCCCCTGCGGCTGCCAGCACACCCAGCTGTCTGCCCTGCATGACCCCCTAGCCGGTCGCCCACAGGTAGCAATAAAGTGTGTCAGTCTGTCAGTGTGAGTGTATGTGTGTGTGTGTGTGTGTCTGTCCGTCTGTCATGGTGTGTGTGTCTGTCTGTCTGTGTCATGGTGTGTGTGTGTGTGTGTCATGGTGTGTGTGTGTCTGTCTGTCTGTGTCATGGTGTGTGTGTCTGCCTGTGTCTTTTTGTGTGTGTCTGTGTCATGGTCTGTCTGTGTCATGGTGTGTGTGTCTGTCAAGGTGTGTGTGTCTGTCATGGTATGTGTGTGTGTCATGGTGTGTGTCTGTCATGGTATATGTGTGTGTCATGGGGTGTGTGTGTGTGTCTGTCATGGTATATATGTGTGTCTGTGATGGTGTGTGTGTGTGTGTCTGTGTGTGTTTAAAAATAGTGTTTTTACTTACATTTCTTTCCCCTACGCTGTGTTGGTCTCCTCTTGACTGGCCCTGCCTCTATGGCTGAGATCATCAAGCTTGATGATCTCAGTCAATCCAATGCTTTGCCATAGGATTGGCTGCAAAATGCTACACCAGTCAGCATCTCCTCTTAGAGATGCATTGAATCAATGTATCTCTATGGGGAATGTTCAGCACCTCCAGAGTGTGGAGGCCCTGAATGTAGGTGCTGCACACTGTGCAGCACTGACACAGGAAGCACCTCTAGTGACCGTCTGAGTGACTGTCAATAGAGGTGTCAATAGGAAGCAATGTAAACACTGCCTTTTCTCTTAAACGTCACTGTTTACATTGAAAAGCCTGCAGGGACAGGCTATAAACACCAGAACCACTACATTAAGCTGTGTGTGTCTGCTAGTGAGTGAGCTTGCTTGCATGTGTGTGTGTGTGTGCCAGCTAGTGAGTGAGCTTGTGTTTTTATGTCAATGAGCTTATGTGTATCAGTGAGATTGTTTGTCTATGAGGCTGTGTATCAATGAGCTTGTGTGTGTCAGTGAGATTGTCTGTGTCTGCATGTGAGTATGCTTATGGTATAATTAAATGTTTTTCTCTGAAAGGACCAAAATTTTTTTATTAGAAAAAGCAATATATATTTGATATATCACTCAATCATCTGGGGTGGCAAGACATATTACCTTGTATATTACCTTAATATGTATCACCTTACATATTACATGCAACAATATATGGTGCATTGGCGGATCCGCGGGGGGGGGGGGCAAATCTCGCGAGAGTGAACTCTAGCCCTGGAGCGCGGGCTAGAGTTCACTGTAACCACTGGACCACCAGGGTTTCCCCACTGGGACCACCAGGGATCCAGAAATGTCCCCCTCCTCCTCAATAAAGGTAAGAAGGGAGGGGGGACATAAATATATTTATTTTATTAAATACATTTTTTTTTTATTTATTAAAAAACCTACCTTCCCTCCTTCCCCCCCCCCATACACACACTGTCCCACATACAAACACTGTCCCCATACACACACTACACACACTCCCCCCTTACACACACTGACCCCATACACACACTGCCCCACATACAAACACTGCCCCCATACACACACTGTCCCACAAACACTGTCCCCATACACACACTGCCCCACATACACTGCCCCACATACAAACACTGCCCCCATTCACACACTGCCCCCATACACACACTGCCCCACATACAAACACTGTCCCCATACACACACTACACACACTTCCCCCTTACACACACTGACCCCATACACACACTGCCCCCACATACAAACACTGCCCCCATACACACACTACACACACTTCCCCCTTACACACACTGACCCCATACACACACTGACCACATACACACACTGCCCCCACATACAAACACTGCCCCATACACACAAACACTGCCCCCATACACACACTGTCCCACAAACACTGTCCCCATACACACACCGCCCCACAAACACTGTCCCCATACACACACTGCCCCACAAACACTGTCCCCATACACACACTGCCCAACAAACACTGCCCCCATACACACACTACACACACTTCCCCCTTACACACACTTCCCCCTTACACACACTGACCCCATACACACACTGACCCCATACACACACTGACCCACAAACACTGCCCCACATACAAACACTGTCCCCATACACACACTACACACACTGACCCCATACACACACTGCCAACATACAAACACTGCCCCCATACACACACTGCCCCCACAAACAAACACTGCCCCCATACACACACAGCCCCCATACACACACTGTCCCACAAACACTGTCCCCATACAAACACTGCCCCACAAACACTGTCCCCATACACACACTGCCCCACAAACACTGCCCCCATCCACACACTACACACACTTCCCCCATACACACACTGTCCCCATACACACACTGCCCCACAAACACTGCCCCCATACACACACTGTCCCACAAACACTGTCCCCATACACACACTGCCCCACAAACACTGCCCCATACACACACTGCCCCACAAACACTGTCCCCATACACACACTGTCCCACAAACACTGTCCCCATACACACACTGCCCCACAAACACTGTCCCCATACACACACTGCACACCCATACACACACTGCCCCACAAACACTGCCCCCATACACACACTGCCCCACACACACTGCACACCCATACACACACAGCTGCCCCCCCACACACACATTGCCCCACACACACACAACCCCCCCATACACACAGTGCCCCCCATACACACACTGCCTCACACATACATACAGTGCCCCCCCATACACACACTGCCTCACACAGACATACAGTGCCCCCATACACACACTGCCACCCTCACACTCACTTCACCGCTCACACACACACACTGCACCTTTCACACACACCACTTCTCCTATGCCCTATATCCCAGCAGACCCCAGGTAAGTTGTCAAACTGTTCTTAAACGGTATGACTACTTACTCTGGGGTGGGATCCTGGCACTACTGGCACCATAACTACTACACTGAGCTGTAGTGGTTATTGTGCCAGGTTTATTTTTTTTTAAATGTGTGCCCCTCCCGAGATCAGGCTCTGGATCTGCCTCTGATGTGGTGCAAGGACCTATGGGGGTGGCATAGATGTTTTTCCAGGTATGCTTGGTATCCCCAGTCTGGCCCTGCCACAAATAAAGAATTACAAAAACAAAACACTTAGCCCCAGGGTCGGATTAACATAGGGGCTGATGGAGCTGCAGCTCCAGGCCCAGGCCCAAGGAATAGGAATTTAATTATTGAATTAAAAAAAAAATTTTTACTTTTTTTTTACACACTACTCTTAGGGTTGCCACCTGGCCGGTATTTATTTGAGGCTGCCTGGCCAGTGCCCATATTGCAGTAATACCGGCAATACAAATGCCAGTATTTTTGTCAGTATACACAGAGATTACTCTGCAATACCATCACTGGCCAGTAGGGGTCACTGTGTGTGGAGAGAGGCAGGGATAGGAAGTTACAGCATATACCTGCATCTCTCTGCTCACTGATCCATGGGGGAGTATCTACACAGCCTGCAGAGACAGCCTACAGCTCAGGGAAGTGAGGGATGGGGTGAAGGCTGCAGGGAGACACGGGGACACTGAGACACTAGGGGACTCTGTGAGACATGGGGATGCAGGGAGACATTTGGGATGCTGAGACACTTGGAGACACGGGGACACAGACACACATGGGGACACTGAGACGTGGGGATATTGAAACACTAGGGAACACTGAGACACTAGGGGACGCTGGGAGACATAGGGAAACAGACACACATGGGGACACAATGTCCCTAAGTGTCTGTGTCCCCATGTCTCCCAGCCAGTACCCTTAGAGTCTCTGTGTCCCCATGTCTCCCAGTGTCCCTAGTGTCTGTGTGCCCATGTCTCCCAGTGTCCCTAGTCTCCCAGTGTCCCCATGTCTCCCAGTGTCTGTGTCCCCATGTCTCCCAGTGTCTCCAAGTGTCCCCATTATTCTCAGTGTCCCCTAGTGACATGGGGACACTGGGAGATATGGGGACACAGACACTGGTGGACACTGGGCAAAATGGGGACACTGGGCAACATGGGGACACAGAGGCATGGAGACACTGCGAGACGTGGGGCACTGGGACACTGTGATACATAGTCTCAGTGTTACCAAGTGTCTCAGTGTCCCCAAGTCTCACAGTGTCCCCCAGTGACATGGGGACACTATTGGACACTGGGTGACATGGGGACACTGGGAGACACTGGAATCCATCTATACAGCAGAATCAAACTGTAAGTAGTTTTTTGGTGATTTGACAAAATTTTCTCTGTCACTCCTTGTAATTTACATTATGTATGTGTGACATCACATGATTAGTTATGCAAATTAGGAAGGCCTGTATTTTTTTCCAAGAAAGGTGGTAACCCTAACTACTCTTCACATATTTTTGCTTTAGTATGGAAAAGTAAGAGGGATATATGGAAACAAAACTTGTGTGGACTAGCTGAAATGAAATTAGTTAAGGTAATGCTGACTTTGGTCTCTCTGTGGCTTTGGTTTCTCTGTGAATGTGGCATGTTCCCTTTCTTCTACACTCGCTACATCCACATTTTCTCTGTCTCAGACTGTATACCATGAGCTTCTGTCTGCTAGTAAGAAGGTAAGGAGACAAGTGGACATGTCAGTGCTAGGGGGCAGTCCTTAGAAAGCATGGAGCAGGCGCATCATTAGACACATTTATGCCAAGCTCAGGATGCTGTTGGCCAGCATGCATGATAGGCAGGCAGCCTAACATGCATTCATGCTAGGCTAGCCTTCCAATTCTTTGGGCAGACACGCCTCCTTTTGGGGCATGTTCGTCCTTTTTTAAGTTCCGGTTACATGATCCGCGTCAGTGGCCCACCCTTTTACACCACCTGTTGACTTCCTGCTTCACTGGACACTGCTGTTAGGGGGTATGGATTTACTTTAAAGATGAAAGCATGAATTAGAGAGAGATTAGCATATTTTAAGAGAATCTGAGTTTTTTATAGCTGCCTCCTATGAGTTTCCCTCTGGCAACATCTCCACCAGATACATAACGCTTGAGAAGTATGACTGTTTTAGTGTATTTGGTCGATAAGATTCTGTAAATGTCAGCACCATAAATGTCAGCACCAGGCCCACTGGGCTCTTAATCTGGCCCTGGGTCTACCCTATACCTAAAACCATGCTAACACCAACTTTACCATAACGTTGTCCTTATCACAAACATAGCAGTTTATTAATTTCAAAAATAAATACAAAATAAAAATGTAAGCTGTGTATCTGTTAGAAGCACACAATTATCTTTGCAGACATTAACTAAAAGCACACATAATAGATTATTATATTATTATTTGGAATTTATAAAGCATTAATATGTTCCACAGCACTGCTCATTTGGGTGAGTACAGAGAGAGCCATATATAATTGTAAAGCACTGAGAAATGTGTTGGCGCTATATAAAAAAAAATATTATATTAATGGCTGTACAAAAGGAACAGCAAATTCTGCCTGTGGGCTTACAATTTAGCATAAAGCACCATTATAAACAGTAATTAGTGAGATGGCTTGGGAGCTTACCATCCAAATTTTATTGCAATTTTAAAGCAATGAGTGTAGGTTAGTGCTGAACTTCGGGTTCAGTTGCAGGAGAGAGTTAAATAGATACATATTTCAGTGTCCTTTTAGAAAAAAAATTAGAAGTCTACATCTATCTATGCTACATACATCATAGATTGCTTATATTGAAAATGATGCTATTTTTACATTGTCATTTGCACTTTCACAGCTGCTACAATTTCTAGCGTGTCACATGATTTTATATGTGAGGCATATTTTGAGTTCACTTTTTTTTTGTTGCTTTTTCCCCACTTACGACAATGATGATTTCTCTAAATAGATCTATTTAAGCAACAATTCGACAAGTTTCCACATGCTTTTATCACACTGTTAACATTTTCTTGTTTCCATTTTCAGTTGAACATTCCCCATCCAGGTTAATTGGTTCAATGCAACAGCAAAGGAAGACCCCCAACAGGAGATTAACTGTAAACACTTTGGGGAGTTTCTCTGAATTATTTTTTTTCTTGATTAATAACATATACTGTGGGCCATAAAGTAATTGACAAACTATGGACAAAATACTGTGTTTTATGCAAAAAAAAGTATTAGATTGAATGTCAATAAATGTCAAGTTTTACCCTAGGCCACTATTTTTCCATACTCCAGATCTGTACTTCAACCAGTTTAACCTTAAAATATATCTTTATAAAGGATTTCCTAAATGATGTGCACCGGTGCAGCCGCACCGACTTTTCCCTTTCAAACACCTCTTCATTCAAACACTACATATAAAATACACATTTTTCAGTAGGAGGTGACAGTACCACTTTAAGTCACACAAATGCCTTGTAGCACCAATAAATATTATCATTTTAAAAACAAGTCATATAAAAAAGGCTTATTGTTGTCCATAATAATGTCGTAGTATTTCTCAATTTATGAGTGTGCTCTTTGTAAATGGGGATACAGTAAGCCTAGTTTGATAACTATTTAATTTGTATTGACTAGGCTGAGTGCATGAATATATTGATATCTTATAATATATTGATAAAAAAAAATGTTAACTAAAGGGAACCTGTCTTCCCAGTTTCAATGTTACAATAATCATATGCATTTGCATTAAGTACACTTAAGCTTAGATATCATATTTTGTGGTTTCATATTATTTTTTTGTAATACTAACCCTTTTTCCTATCTTACCACAGCCACCATTAAGCTTACTTTACTTCCTACTATCCCATCCATTGACTGCCTGTCTGCTCCAGTTTAGGAAGGATAAGTGCTTTTCAAAAAATAAAATGGAAAATCCCCTCTAAGATATGCTGTATTCTCACCACCCCATTGGTGAGTACATTTTTTTATTGACATCTGACTAGAGTTGAACGGACACCTGGATGTTCGGGTTCACCGAGTTCAGCCGAACTTCGTCCAAAAGTTTGAGTTCGGGCTCAAACTTGACCCGAATTTGACCCCGAACCCCATTGAAGTCAATGGGGACCCGAACTGTTGGGCACAAAAATGCCTCTAAAAAGTCCTGGAAAGGGCTAGAGGGCAGAAAAAGAAAGTAAAATGGGGGTAAGAATAGGACAAGTGCCCTGCAAACAAATGTGGATAGGGAAATCACTTAAAACAACATAAAATAAGCAGCCGCTTAGTAGATAACTCCCTAATTCACACAGTATTAGGAAGCTATCTACCAAAAGGCTATAAGACCTAAATTGGTCTTTCAGCCACATTTACTAATACTAAGTAAGGATTACTTCGTATTGGTAAATTCAGCCCCTACTCGCTATAACCCGAGTAGGGGTATGTCTAGTAAACAAACAAACCCCCCCCAAAAAACAAACAAAAAAAAAAAACAAAAAAAACAAACAAAACCCCCCCCAAAAAACCTATTGGCCCCCACCCCTGAACGGTGGGTGGGGGCCCTAAAGTAAAATAAGGGTCTGGGACCTATTGTCCTCTCCCCTGGCCCCCACCCCTTAGCTGCGGGTGGGAGCCCTAAATAACAATGGGGGGTGACCTACTGTCCTCCCCCCCGGCCCCCACCCCTGCGCGGTGGGTGGTGTCCCTAAATAACATTGAGGGGGGTACCTACTGTCCTACCCCCCGGCGACCACCCCTGCGCAGTGGGTGGTGTCCCTAAATAACATTGAGGGGGTACCTACTGTCCTACCCCCCACCCCTGAGTGGTGGGTGGGGGCCCTAAATAATAATGAGGGGGGACCTACTGTCCTCCCCCCCGGCCCCCACTCCTACGTGGCGGGTGAGGGCCCTAAATAACAATGAGGGGGGACCTACTGTCCTCCCCCCCGGCCCCCACCCCTGAGCGGCAGGTGGGGGCCCTAAATTTAGAATGGGGGGGACCTATTGTCCTCCCCCCGGCCCCCACCCCTGCCAGTGGGTGGGGGCCCTAAATAAAAATGTAACCCCCCCGTCATCCCCTCCCCTCAAAAAATAACCCCTACCTACCCCCCTTATCCTAAAAATAGTGAGGGGGACCATAAGCTAGATACCTGTAACAAAAAAAAACAAAACTTACCATTTGATGTCTTCTTTCTTCTAAACTCTTATTATTTTAACCCCAAAAAAGGCCAAATAAAAATCCATAATAACCGACGCCGTTCATGGGTGGGGGCCAATAGGTTTTTATTTTATTTTATTTTTTTACAGTGAGCAGCCACTGGCTGCTCACTGTTTACTAGACATGCCCCTACTCGCGGTATAGCTGAATTTACTAATACTAAGTAATCTTTACTTAGTATTAGTAAATGTGGGTGAAAAACCAATTTAGGTCTTTCAGCCATTTTGGTAGATAGCTCACATGCTGCACTGGCCAATCACAGCCATGCTATTAGTAGGCATGGCTGTGATGGCTTCTAAAGGCACACAAGTCAAACACTTGTTGATTGGCTGCCCTGCAGCCTTTCAAAACGCGCCATTAAATTGCCAAACACCGAATATGTCCGTGTTCAGGTCCGGGGTCCAAAAACCGTAATGTTCGGTGCGAACCAGAACTTTATAGTTCGGGTTCGCTCAACTCTACATCTGACATGTGATAGTCTAAATAGACACAAGATGACTCACTCAGTCTTGCCCAAGTGAGTCCTAGACTCATGCACTGAGAAGACAGTTATTTGCACACGTGCAAACTGTAGTGCAACTGTAGTGCAATATCGAGCTATGTGGTGTTTGCATTTTAGTTTCATTGAAATATAGTTAATAAGAGATACATGGAACAAATGCAACACCGGAAAGCATTCTACACTGATGCACAAGAATATCTGCACTTGAAATATCAACAAAACTATACACCTCAGCTCTACAAATCATGCATCAAAAGTGATTTAAATATATTAATGAATTACTTTATATTCCTGCTGTGACCAAGCTTCCTTCTGTGAAAGGCAAAACCAGCAGCTGCCAAGAGCTCAGTTTCCCTGAGGGGACCACAAATCCTCCTTTTGTCCAAAGTCTATCAAAACGAGATGAACCAGGGGCCACTCGCAGATGTGTGTAGCAGTGCGACACTCACATGAACAGGTACTTATTCGATTTACATAGACACCCCAGGTAATCACATACAATATGCACAATTCATTTGTTAACCCCTTTGTTACCCTGCAGCTTGGAAAATAACAGCAGAAAATGAGTTCAGCAGAAAAAGGATTTCTCTATGTTCTGAAAAGTAATGTGAAAGTTATTTTTCCTATTAGTATTGTATAGATATCACATTGTTTATTGTCAAAAGCATATTTTTTGTGTGTGTTTATGAATAGGAAAGAGCTCGAAAGTCATTCTGAGAATAAAGTAGTGACCTTGGACGTATCAGTTACGTCCGTGGCGAATTAGAGCGCTGGAAGCAGCACTGATATTATAACAGCAATGCCTTGATGTCGAGGCATCCTGCAATATCCCCCCTCACTGCCAGACCGCCGGTGATCGATCCCCTGGAGTGATCAGTTCTGGGTTGCTCCACCTGGCGCTCGGCACCCTCAGGCAGGCTTCCGATGCTCTGCCTGTGCTCAGAAGAATACATTAATTAAAAAAAAAATTATATATATATATTAACTTCCTTACTTCCCTCTCTCCCTCCATTCCCATTCACTTACCTGATTGCCGCCGTTCCCCCGCCGGCGATCGGTCTTCTCCACTGGTGGGGGGGGGACTGTCTGACAGCCCAGACAGTCCCCTCACGGCAAAATAATACCCCAAGGGCCATGTGATCGCACTGATAGAGCGATCACATGGCCACAATAGGCATCCATAGTGTTGCCTGCAGGGGGACTGCCTGAACTTTTTTTTCACCCCTTGCTGGTGAAAAAAGTTTCAAAATAAAAAAATAAAGTTAATAAAAAAATAAAGTTAATAAAAAACTAAAGTTAAACTTTTTTTAAAAAGTATCTCTCTCTCTCTCTTTCTATATGTGTATATATATATCTATATCTATCATATATAACGTCATACTAAGTATATTTTTATGTTACTATATACATATATTAATATAAAAATACACTTAGAGTAAAATTACACACACACACACACACACACACACACACATATATATATATGCACAAAAATAAATCTTGGCACTCACCCTCTTTAAATATTCAACCAATGAATCTTGCCTTGGTGCTCCTTTGGCGTAGTAATATAAACCAAATAGAGATAAGGTGCACTCAAAAGGTCTTTTTTCTTTCTTTCTTTTTTTTTTAAATTCTTTATTTTTGCGTGCATGAAAATATAACAAGCGGGCCTGTCATGCCCCAACAGCTTGACAAGCATATAAACAAACATTTGACCATTAGGTAGCATGTAGATTATTCTGCACAATTTTTATAATAAGATTTGGGTAAATTATAGTTAGCTCGTGTAAACCAGGTTGAATATGGACAAACGCAGGTTGTAGATACGTGAACACAGAGTGTCCTGGTTGATATAAGGCTCGTTTTAAGGTACCAATACTCGTAAAAGACAATCAAGGAGTCACAGGTTAAGCCAACATGCCAATACAATATTCATAAGCTTTGCGTTTTAGCCGAGCAGGAAGGCTAGATATGGACTTATATAGTATGCTTAAACCTAATATATAGCATGGTATACAGATTAAATGAAATACGTTCTTTGCAGCGGCTATACAAACTTGCTGTACATGCTAGGCACGTGGGTGATCGGGAGGTGAATGCTTAGGGCAGGAACCATGCCAAACTATGCTGGCATTTGGGTAAAGGTGAAGAAACACATGAAATTAAACGTCAATGTCCAACCAACTGTGTGGTAACTGTGGGTCAATATCTTGGAGGTGTTGAGGAGAAATAGCAGTGCTGCAGTTTTCGAGTCTGGTGCAGAGCGAAGTGAGGATCTCTCCCATGTCTCTCAGCCTATGCCGCTAACGGGCCAAGTGTGAGTCCCAGGTTTGAGGCTGTCTCCCTGCCATGATGGGCCCTGGCGGGTCGGTGTGCGGAGGAAGCAGGTAGGCATTCCTGGTTGGCTAGTAGGGAAAGGCCAGCTGCCGCCCCGGCAGGGTGGGAGCCCAGAGCACCTTGCAGTGCTTGTGTGCTGGTTGGTATGCTTTTGGGCTTTTGTGGAGGGACTGCTCTGAGTCGGCCCTCGCCGTGGGGCCCGGGGTCTCCCAGCTCGTGGCCGGTGGAGTGTAGGCCGCTGATGGGGCAAACCTGGGGTGAGTCTCTGTGGGGGCTTCCGGCAACTCACCGCTGTTCGGAGACCCTGATGGCCCATGGTCAGTGAGCTTTGGTCGGCTCTTCCCCGCTCTCTGTGGCCCTCTTGGGGCGTTCGACCGTTTGGCAGATTGTAGCTTAGGTGTTTGTTTAGTCGTTTTCCCTGGGTGTTCATTCCGAGTGTTCCCGCGGTTGAAGATCTTAGCCCAGAAATCGGCGAAGATGCGGTCCAGCCGCACCGATAGTGGGGGTAGATCACATTCTGGCTCTGAGGCCCACGTGGCAGCCGCCATTGTGTATGTCGGCGTGTCAGTCGTTTGAGGTTGGCACCTCCATGCTGGATTACAAGCTTTAGTGGCCGGGATATCCCTCACTCTCTTGGAGACCATCAGCGTAATGTGCCCCGGGCGGCTGAGGGATTGGCCGTCTCCCCCGCGCCTCCCAGGTAGGCCTCATGTAGGCCTCAGGTCCATTCATCGGTTGTGGTCGCCCAGCCGGGTCCATGTTTCGATTTGGCCTCCCTCCCGTTGCAGGCCCCTAGCTCTGGGGTTTAAATTCAGGGTCTTTGTCGAGTGTGGAGGAGTTTGTGGCTTAAATTGGGCTATTTCGCCCGGAGCTCTCCTGTGTTGCGACCGCTCGGCTGGGCTGTCAAGCTCCGCCCCTCAAAAGGTCTTTTTTCCTTCAAACTCTTTTATTTATAAATCACATCAAAATTGTCCCATCAACATTTCGACCCATACAAGGGTCTTTTTCAAGATTATTTTTTTTGATCTTGAAAAAGACCCTTGTATGGGTCGAAACGTCAATGGGACAATTTTGATGTGATTTATAAATAAAAGAGTTTGAAGGAAAAAAGACCTTTTGAGTGCACCTTATCTCTATTTGGTCTATATATATATATATATATATATATATATATATATATATATATATATATATATATATATACACACATATATATATACACACATATATATATATATACACACACACACACATATATCCATATATATATATATATATATATATATATATATCCCAATAGAAAGTCTTAACTTGACAGTTCTTTCTTTAGGTCAAATGGTCTGTAGCGTGCTTGGTCAGGGATAGTGTCCACGTGGGCCTTCCCTGGAAAGATCCAAAAATATGCAAAGACAAAAGATAGAACCAAAATAGTGCAATATATCCAATAGGGTAAAATAGAAGATAAAAAGGAAGACGGTAGTGCACTCACATGAGTAAGAGCTATAGCTAGCTCTAGTATGGACAGTGTACAGCGGTACAATCCCCACTTATGGGATATGGATCAGGTGTCTTGCTTCAAAGGTATGTTCAACACTCAAAGAGAAAAAAATAGAGACAACCAATAGTGCTCTCTGAATAAAACAATGGTGTTAAAATATATATAAAAAGGTACTCACAAGGGTGGGGCAGACAAACTGCCCACTGGTATAAGCGTTGGTGGTTTGATCCCCACCTAGGATTTCTTGGAGTCGATAAAAATGCCAGGTAAAAAACAAAAATTATTATAGAGTGTATAAAAGATGATTGGTACAAATAAAAGTAACCAAAGTCCTGGAAGCCATCAAGGAGTCTATCCACCAAGCATTGGAAGGTGGCTGGGGCATTCTTCATCCCGAATGGCATAACCCTAAATTGGTATAAGCCAAACAGGGTGATGAAGGCCAACTTGGGGATAGCTTCCTTGGCCAGGGGGATCTTCCAGTATCCTTTGCACAGATCGATAGTGGTCAGGTAACATCCCCTGGCAATGCGATCTAATAGCTCATCCACTCGGGGCATCGGATAAACATCTGTTACTGTACGTTTATTAAGGCGTCTATAGTCAACACAGAACCGGGTGGTCCCATCCCTTTCGGGAACCCCACTCTGGTGAATATTCCAACTAGGGCACTGGCAACAGTGTCAGCCTGAATATTCGTCAAAGCAACGGCCTCCGGATAACAGGTAGCGTAGTCCACCACAGAAAGAATGTATTTCTTACCAGATGGACTGGGGTTAGGTAGTAGTCCCACCAGGTCGAACGCTACCCTGCTAAAGGGTTCCTCGATCACTGGCATGGGGTGCAGTTGAGCTTTAGGGTGGTCCCCCATCTTTCCTACTCTCTGGCATACGTCACACATGCTACCATCCTATACGCTATAATCAGTGTGTTAGAGGATTTGTACATTTATCTGGAGCACATTCCCCCTCTGGTGCCACAGTCATTATGCCCTAGATATGTCATTTTACCCAATGTATATTGCAATATATGCAGTCAATTTGTCACCATGTATTGCTTTTTTTATTGTCATATGTGCACTCACATTGTTCCTAGATATATATATACTGCCCTATGTATATTGTTTCATATTGCCACACAGACAGACACACATACCCAAACATAAACACATAGACCCACAAACAGACTCCCACAAGTCCACACAGGCACACACAAACATATGAAATCATACACTCTTCCTCTGTTACCCTTCCAGACATCTGCCTACCCCTCTTCCAGGAGCACACAAGCGCAGAGAGGCTAGTTTCCTGTGTTCAGCACTTTGGTGGAGATGCTACTCAAACACAAATTATCTAGGATAATATTATCAGTCCTTTTCCAGGAACTTGATACAAAGTGATGATCTCATCAAACACGGATAGGCCACATCTCTGTGTCTAGTATTGAACAGATGCTAACAATATTGCTTGCAGTTCTGCTTTGGCAAATAGGGCTTGTTTTTACAAAGACCAGGATTAACAATAAGGTGAACTTAGATGGACACTTTGGAACCAGGAGTTAGACAATGGCCTTCGTACTATGGATTTCCTTGGCCCCATAAAGAATATGGTGGAGACCCCAAACCGGTAACCTGCCTAGGGCTCTATGTGGTCTTAATCCTTCTGTTTTTATCAGACCAATATGGTGGGAAGAAAATATTGGAACAGTGGGGCTGTGAGTGCATGGTCATTGTTAATGGCTAATCAGCAGCTGTAATTGTGAAAAATATTGTAATTTCCCTTAGAATTTGAAATAAAAATGAAATCATCCAGGCATTATTATACCTAATAAACACATTAATTTCAACCCATATCACTGAATATATCCGTGAGTATTCTTAATTAATTCAGTTTTGTGGTTCACTTGTTGACTGTGAGGGATATAGTCACTGTCCTCAAAATTGCACCAGTAAATATATTTGTTGGAAAAAAATAATAAACATGACCTGTAGTTTGTAGCTTTATATACAATATGTAAGGATGAAACAGAGAAATCAAGTTGGGCTTTAAAAAAAAAAAAAAATTCAGGACACAACTAAAAATCTAATCGAATTTTCAGTCTTAAGCTGAACTTTTTCAAGTCCAGTTACTGTTAATTATGAGTCTGGTTTAGGTAGAGTATCTCATTAGTCAACCATGGATATCCAGAACATGAAACTTTGCACAATATGCATTATTCCACTCTTATGGATACTAAATCTTGCAGGTAAAAGTGCCATCCAAGCTCATGGGAACATCTGCCCTTATTACTTCACCAATGAATAATTCATATTCATGTAATTAGGATGCATTTAAACACATATGCATTTGAAAGTAAGGTGAGGCATAACCAGGTTTGTCATGCTTCTAGAACTCGTTCATCAGAATCTTTTATACCTTGTTATAAGTTGTTTTTTTGTTTTCTGCATGTATTTTTAGTTGAGCACACCTTGATATCATTTGTTTTAAATAAGCAGTAGATGAAGGACCCAATTACTGTATTTTTTTCGTGCATAAGACGCCCGCATATATAAGACAACCCTTACTTTTTAGCCCAATATTCAGTAATCAATATTTTAAACATCAATGGAATAACTTTGCTATTTTAGAGGTGACTTCTGATTCCACACTTCTGATTGTCATGCCTCCTCTGTGATACGGTACTCTGTGAAGTTAATGGCTCTATAGTGCATGCTAGGAGACTACAGCATAGTAGACATTACTAACGCCTGCATTGATGCATTAGAGGGTCACCACAGAGCCCTCATGAAGCTCAAAGTTAGCCATATCTGACTTTTAATGTGACCACCCTCTATTGTAGTGGTTCCCAAATCAGTCCTCATGGATCACCAACAGTCTAGGATTTATGTATTTCCCTATTTTATTCAAATGGACATACTGACAAAACATGGATTGTTGGTGGGTCTTGATAACTGAATTAGGAAACACTGCTCTATAGTAAATGTCATGTTATGTAAGTCTTCCTAAGCCAAACCTTTATTTTAGTTTTAATGCCTTGATAATCACTAAAACGTTCATGGTTTATTTGTCTCAGTGATCACTGCGTCCAAACAAACATGTTGGTCAAGAAAGTCAGAAAGAGACAGATTATGCAAGTTCAGTGCCGTTACTGCCCAATGCAGGTTGCTACTCTCAAATGTTTTCTTTCAAAAATAAACTTCATCCATAAACAATGTGTGATTACCATACAAAATACTACTTGGTGTTCATTATCTTGATGGGGCATTTGTTACATGTTATTGCAGACTCAAATCTCATATATGTACTAGGCCAGTGATGGTGAACCTTTTTGAGCCCTAGTGCCCAAACCGCAATACAACTTTTTTTTCCTCAAAGTGCCAACACAGCAATTAAACCTGAATACTGATGTTTAAGTTTAGAAAAAACAACTCATACAGTTGTACTAATTCTCATCTTATCTCCCCCACCATCTTCCCTTCTCTACCCACAGCATATCCCCCTCTCCCACCAGCATCTCCTCCTCCTCATCCTTTCCCCTTCTCCCCCAGCATCTCCTCCTCCTCTCCCCTTCTCCCCCAGCATCTCCTCCTCCACATCCTTTCCCCTTCTCCCCCAGCATCTCCTCCTCCTCTCCCCTTCTCCCCCAGCATCTCCTCCTCCTCATCCTTTCCCCTTCTCCCCCAGCATCTCCTCCTCCTCTCCCCTTCTCCCTCAGCATCTCCTCCTCCTCCTCTCCCCTTCTCCCCCAGCATCTCCTCCTCCTCTCCCCTTTACCCCCAGCATCTTTTCCTCCTCCTCTCCCCTTCTCCCCCCAGCATCACCTCCTCCTTTCCCCAGCATCTCCTCCTCCTCTCCCCTTCTCCCCCGCAGCATCTCCTCTTCCTCCTCTCCCGTTCTCCCCCCAGCATCGCCTCCTCCTTTCCACAGCATCTCCTCCTCCTCTTCTCCCCCCAGCATCTCCTCCTCCTCCTCCTCCTCCTCTCCCCTCAGCATCTCCTCTTCCTCCTCTCCCCTTCTCCCCCCAGCATCTCCTCCTCCTCTCCCCAGCATCTCCTCCTCCTCTCCCCTTCTCCCCACAGCATCTCCTCCTCCTCTCCCCTTCTCCTCGCAGCATCTCCTCATCCTCCTCTCCCACCAGCATCTCCTCCTCCACTTCCCTTCTCCCCCCAGCATCTCCTCCTCCTCCTCTCCCCTTCTCCCCCAGCATCTCCTCCTCTCCCCTTCTCCCCCAGCATCTCCTCATCCTCCGCTCCCCTTCTCCCCAGCATCTCCTCATCCTCCTCTCCCCTTCTCCCCCCAGCATCTCCTCCTCCTCTCCCCTTCTCCCCCCCAGCATCTCCTCCTCCTCTCCCCTTCTCCCCCCAGCATCTCCTCCTCCTCTCCCCTTCTCCCCCCAGCATCTCCTCCTCCTCTCCCCTTCTCCCCCCAGCATCTCCTCCTCCTCTCCCCTTCTCCCCCCAGCATCTCCTCCTCCTCTCCCCTTCTCCACCAGCATCTCCTCCTCCTCTCCCCTTCTCCTTGCAGCATCTCCTCATCCTCCTCTCCCCCAGCATCTCCTCCTCCACTTCCCTTCTCCCCCCAGCATCTCCTCCTCCTCCGCTCCCCTTCTCCCCCAGCATCTCCTCATCCTCCTCTCCCCTTCTCCCCCAGCATCTCCTCCTCCTCTCCCCTTCTCCCACCAGCCTCTCCTCCTCTCCCCTTCTCCCCCAGCATCTCCTCTTCATCCTCTCCCATTCTCTCCTGCAGCATCTCCTCTTCCTCCTCTTCCCTTCTCCCCCCACCATCTCCTCCTCCTCCTCTCCCCTTCTCCCCCCAGCATCTCCTCCTCCTTTCCCCTTCTCCCCCAGCATCTCCTCATCCTCCTCTCCCCCAGCATCTACTCCTCCTCCTCTCCCCTTCTCCCCCAGCATCTCCTTCTCCTCTCCCCTTCTCCCCCAATATCTCCTCATCCTTCTCTCCCCTTCTCCCCCCAGCATCTCCTCCTCCTCTCCCCTTCTCCCCCCCAGCATCTCATCTTCCTCCTCTCCCCTTCTCCCCCCAGCATCTCCTCTTCCTCCTCTCCCCCCAGCATCTCCTCTTCCTCCTCTCCCCCCAGCATCTCCTCTTCCTCCTCTCCCCTAGATTCTTCTCTTCTCTCCCCCAGCACCTCCTCCCCCCCAGATTTCCTCTTCTCTCCCCCAGAATTTCATCTTCTCTCCCCCAGATTCTCCTCTTCTCTCCCTCTCAGCATCTTCCCTTCACTACCCCCAGCATATTCCCCTCCCCCAGTATATCTCCCTCTCCCTCACAGTACATAAATAATGTTAAAAAAATGTTTGGTGCAGGTGGGGGTTTAAAGTCCACCCAGGCTCCAATATTGCCTTTCAAAAGATCTATTTATTTGTATATTTTAATACCAAAGCGATTACATGCTTCCTTATTATTTACATGCTTTTTTGGTCACCCAGACATAGCTCAGATAAGATAATTTTCTCTAAAAAGGCAGTGTTTTCCTTTGAAAAGCCTGCCGGCACAGGCTATAGACACCAGAACCACTACATTAAGCTGTAGTGGTTCTAGTGACTATAGTGTCCCTTTCAGAAATGTCATCTGTCTCTGTACTAATGCCCTCTGTTTTATCATGTCATTCTATTAATTGCAAGACAAATTTCATCGCGATAGAAGACTGTCTCAATCAAAAGTATTAATTTTCCAGGTCACCTGGAATCCAGTATGCTTTAAATGAAAGCACATTAGATTATTAAGAAAGCTTTGACATTTTTGACTGATGTTGATAGAGGTTGAGATTCCTCCTAATGGTTTGCCATTGGTGACCTCTCTGCATATCTATTGATCAATCAACATTGATATATTTTGCACAGGGGAAGAGAAAATATGAAAATGAGGAATTCCCCAAGCACTGAAGGAGAGGAAAGGGGGACGGACAGAGAGGAGTTTGAGATGTGTAGGCTCACCACCTATGTATTATACTGTAGTTATTGAATGGGTTAATATCAATCTCAACCCAATTTGGTAAATGTAACGCTTATGCATATGCGTATGACTCCAGTTTAGACTTACATCAGACCCATAGCCTTGCAAACGTATCCACAGTAAATGTATCTATTTTTTATATTGTTTGTTGGAGAACTTACAGTTGCTGCAAACATTTAAATGTCTGTCCTCTATAGTGGCTTTGGTACTGGAGAAGAAGTGTGTTGGCTTCTTGTCTTGCCTTACCTCCTCTCTCTGTGTTGCTATGCAGCCAATTTGATTTAAACTCTGTAAACTCTAGTGCCCTTATTTCTGTTCAATCACCCTTGACAGTGTTCTCATATTGCCCACTATGAGTGTTAAAAGCTCTATTCCATTTGTGACCTTCATTTATGTAAGCTTATGAGAATCCTTTGGTTGGATGTCACACAACTACTGTGACATCAGGAGGGGGTGTGAAAAGTAGATTCCAGGTTAGTAAGACTTTTTTTATGGTTATTTGATCTGTTGTGGGGGCTTAAAGAATGACCAATACCCCCCCCCCCCCCATCACCCCCTTAAATAAGTAGACTAATACCCTTTATTACAGTGCAGGGTGGGTTTGATGGCTTTGGATCTGCCCCCTATCTGCCTCCTTGGCTGAGATCATAAGAATTGATGATCTCAGCCAATCCAATGCTTTTCCATAGGAAAGCATTGGGAGGTTATTGCACATGCGCGTCAAAACACCACAGTGACCAATCAGCATCTCCTCATAGAGATGCATTGCATCAATGCATCTCTATGGGGAAAGTTCAGCATCTCCATACAGAGCGTGGAGACTCTGAACCTCAGTGCTGCATACAGTGCAGAATTGACCCAGAAAGCACCTCTGGTGGCCCTCTGAGTGACTACCACTAGAGGTGTTAAAATGGAGCAATATAAACACTGCCTTTTCTCTGAAAAGGCAGTGTTTACTACAAAAGCCTACAGGGACAGACTATACTCACCATAACAACTACATTAAGCTGTAGTTGTTGTGGCAAATTCAGCCACTCAGAAACTGTGAAGTGTGATTTAAATTGACTAATGTAATGTTCTTGCTATGTCCTGTATTTTACCATGTATGCGGCATTCGTGTGTTTCAAACACACGAATACCGCTAATGTTAAATATACATCTACACGAACAGTGTATTCCCGCACTGTTCGTGAGTTAAGCAAAGTACCAAATGGGAGACCACCCATAGACGGTCGTGTGTCTCCAATTAGGTACTTTGCAACATTGTATCCGTGTTAATTGCGGTTAGTTGCGGGTGGCCGCCATTCATGTACCGACCACGAGGCAACGGCCATCTTTGTTCGCGGAAAGCCAGCGGGGTTTTGTCGTCGAGTGCCTGGAACTAAAATCGGCTACTCGGCAACACAAGCCCCGCTGGACTTCCAAGCCGTTCGGGAGTTTACCGTTTTTGGTAGTTTTATTCCCTTAACTCAGGCAATCGTTTAAACAAATTGAACCTGATAAGGGAAACTGAACGGCATTCGGTCAATTGTGCTGGGATCTGGGCGCAAGTTCACTTAACTGTGCGTTCAGGCCCCAGCTATGTAATAAATGGTTAACAAGCTGTATAACAGGAAAATTGTGTGAGTTATAGATTTTAATGTAAAAACTGTATTCCTCTGTACCAAGGGATACTCCCCTTAGAAATGCATGCTGGGATAAATATCTCCTTGGTACAGCAATGTATGCTGGGTAAAAGATGTGTAAAACCCAGTCCCCCATGTAGTCCCCTACTGGACAAATCCTGCATTGGGACTTGGGAAACCCTGTAGATCTGTAACCACATAAATACTGTGACTGTAATTAAAAACCTCAGTTGACCTCCAAGCTATGTGTCGTCTAGTTCTTGGGAGGAAGGGATTGTAGCTACGCTACCTGCATTTTGCCTGTTTTGGATCTGCTTATCCTGTCTACCGTGGATAATACTACTACTCCGCTACAGTTGTTCAGGTGACTATAGTGTCCCTTTAATCTAATATAAACGAGACAAAGAAGGGCACAAATTGCATAGGAAGAGGAGCAATATAAACATTGTTTCATTTCATCTCTGTATGTTTTCTCTATGTTTACTGCGAGGTGCAAAAGACAGAGCTTTTAACAATAATTCACATGTAGCTAAGATGGAGGCAGATAAGTAGTAGAGTGTTGCATCCTGGTATCAGTAGCACCAAGCTCTGCGGTAGAGGTCCGCTAAACTCCCAATATACAGGTGAAGAGCCACAGGCTGCACAGCATTAGGTGGACAATGCAGTTTCACGTTAAAAAGATTTCTAGAGTTACTTTTTCTTTTCACATGTAACAAATTCATATTTGTTAAAATAGGAATAAGTAGACAGAATATTAAAAATGCTGGCAAATGACAGTTCCTCTTTAAATCACCGTCTTTCATCACAACAAAAAAGAAGTCAGCTCCTGCAGAAAAAACTCCATAACTTTTGTAATTCTCCATGACATAGGCACTGTCGTTATTCGGCAGGTGTTAGTTTAAATTACCTTTAATAAGACTCGGACACCAGTTATTCTGTTGGAGTATAACGTCCACAGCTTTTATTAAATCTTAAACAAATTAACAAATTTAGGGTCATTGTCATTTCTGACATTTCGTTACTATCCCCCCCATACAATACCCCTGACAATGACCCTAGCACTTAAACAATAAATAACATTTCAATAACATTTAACTTATAACACACGGCCTACCAAAGAGGCCCCAACCAAACGTTACTGTAGGGGTGTACCCAGACACCCCTACCCCCTAGGTTCGTAGCCACCGAAGAGCTTGAACCTACCAACACTCTTATCCACCTGGCCTACTCCGGCCTAGGCCTTGGCCTATCCACTTCCAATTCCAGCCAACTTCCGACTTTACCATGCCCTGTTCCCGCCGCTGTGACCAAACGGGAACACAACCAAAACCTAAAGGGAGGGTGGGTGGGACAAAGAACAGGTGAGTGAAATTCTGTTAAAATGGCTCCTCTCTAAGATGGCCGCTATTTAACTTGCTCTTAGACCACCCCCACGCTGCATTACCCTAAGCCCACCCCCAAATATTTTCCCTGCCCACTCTCTGGCCCTGTCAAGGCCCACTCCCCCTCTGCATTGTTCCGTGGGCTTCATGACATAGGCACTGTCGTTATTCGGCAGGTGTTAGTTTAAATTACCTTTAATAAGACTCGGACACCAGTTATTCTGTTGGAGTATAACGTCCACAGCTTTTATTAAATCTTAAACAAATTAACAAATTTAGGGTCATTGTCATTTCTGACATTTCGTTACTATCCCCCCATACAATACCCCTGACAATGACCCTAGCACTTAAACAATAAATAACATTTCAATAACATTTAACTTATAACACACGGCCTACCAAAGAGGCCCCAACCAAACGTTACTGTAGGGGTGTACCCAGACACCCCTACCCCCTAGGTTCGTAGCCACCGAAGAGCTTGAACCTACCAACACTCTTATCCACCTGGCCTACTCCGGCCTAGGCCTTGGCCTATCCACTTCCAATTCCAGCCAACTTCCGACTTTACCATGCCCTGTTCCCGCCGCTGTGACCAAACGGGAACACAACCAAAACCTAAAGGGAGGGTGGGTGGGACAAAGAACAGGTGAGTGAAATTCTGTTAAAATGGCTCCTCTCTAAGATGGCCGCTATTTAACTTGCTCTTAGACCACCCCCACGCTGCATTACCCTAAGCCCACCCCCAAATATTTTCCCTGCCCACTCTCTGGCCCTGTCAAGGCCCACTCCCCCTCTGCATTGTTCCGTGGGCTTTATGACATAGGCACTGTCGTTATTCGGCAGGTGTTAGTTTAAATTACCTTTAATAAGACTCGGACACCAGTTATTCTGTTGGAGTATAACGTCCACAGCTTTTATTAAATCTTAAACAAATTAACAAATTTAGGGTCATTGTCATTTCTGACATTTCGTTACTATCCCCCCATACAATACCCCTGACAATGACCCTAGCACTTAAACAATAAATAACATTTCAATAACATTTAACTTATAACACACGGCCTACCAAAGAGGCCCCAACCAAACGTTACTGTAGGGGTGTACCCAGACACCCCTACCCCCTAGGTTCGTAGCCACCGAAGAGCTTGAACCTACCAACACTCTTATCCACCTGGCCTACTCCGGCCTAGGCCTTGGCCTATCCACTTCCAATTCCAGACAACTTCCGACTTTACCATGCCCTGTTCCGCCATAGCACATGCCTTGACCCCTTAAGGACATGCGCGACCCCCACTACACAAAAACAGGGCCCTATCAATACCTTCTTGAAAGCCCAGGTTCAGTATGTCAATCCCTACGTCTGACAAATGAGCCCCGTCCCTCCTGAAATAACCGGGCAACATGGCCTCCAACTCCTTGTGTCGGGCAACTACACCTCCCAAACGCCTAATAAATGCTGACATAGCCCTATTCACCTTGCCCCTGCATCGGGCCACCGCAGCCAGGTCCCTAGCGTGCCTCCACGCAAATCGGGGAACCATCTCTGACCACACCACTACTACGCCAGGGACCAGCCCCACCAGCCGATCCATGTCCCTCTTCATCCGCCTCACTAACTCCCTCTGAGGGACGAGCCCTAAATCGTTCCCCCCGCCATGCAACACTACCACATCAGGCTTCGCCCCCCCATACAATTTCCTGAACAAAACACTGCTCAAACCTTGCCAGTTAAATCCCCTAAAACCAAACCATGAGATCGCCACCCGCTCCCGAGGAAAGCCCAGCTGTGTTCCGCTTCTTCTAGCTGCAGCTTTCTTCTGTGCCCAATACACAAACGAATGGCCGATCACCCACACTTTCCAACCTGAAACGAAACAAAAGTTAGTACCTCGTCCTCCAACTCACAGTCCCGTTACCAACACCCTCACCACTCAGTTTATTTAACTTTCACTTTTTTTTTTTTTTTTTAAGTTTTATTTTACACCAACCTGTCGGGTCTCACATACGATCGGAAACGCAAGGATTCCCATCTACCAATCCTTTTAATCCTATCGTCACCCAAACCTAACCTCGCCGCCTCCGTTGCGGCCCCAATACGGAACGAATGAGTACCGAACTGCATGGGCTCCAGGCCCATCCTCCCCAGACCTATCCGGAAGACCCTGGTAAACTGGAAACGTGACAACGCCGACCCGTCAGTGCGTATGAAAAAACAGCCCTTGCCCTCTGGTCGGAGCGCCAAATAACTTGCTCCCCGTAGCACCGGGCACACCTTGGACCCTGGCAACCCATACAAGACCACCGTGCAGCCTTTTCCAAAAACGTCCGTTTTTGACCTGCACAGTCTGATACTCACCCTGTCAGCATAGATCACCACATCTTCTTGTTGCAGACCCCCAACCTCCGCCTTGTTCCCACTCACCAGTTCACTGACCCGAAAAGCCCCAAAAAAGGCCCACACAAATGCGCCTGCGAATAATTCAACCTCAAATGGCGAGCGGCATATCGAGGGCAGCAGCTCCACCAACCCTTGAAGTATCCCGAAAGAAACCGGCCGCCTCGAGTCAGCCGTTTTCTTCCCTCTCCTGAAGCCCTTGATAGCCTGCCGAACCAAGAAATGTTTAGTAACATCTTCCCACCCATTAAACTTAAATAAAAACGCCAGGGCCGACATGTGTCTGTCGACCATGGCCGGAGAGGCCTGCTTAACGAATAACTAGCAAAGAATCCACAACAGAACATCCAGTCTCCGCTCCACGGAAAGCTCCCCCCCTACCTGATTCACCGTCTCCTCCCATACCTTCCAGACCTTAACATACGCCGACCAGGTGCTTGGCGCCAGCGACTTCCTTATGCACTCCCCAAGCAGGCCATCCCGAGTTGCCACATTTCGACTGGGCATGCCCGCCCCACCTTCATTGCACCAGGAGCCGCTTCCCAAAAACGTTCCCACTGCAAACGAGATAGAGCGTCAGCCACCACATTCTTACACCCTGGAATGTGCCTAGCCTTGAACACAATGTTAGATGACATACAAAGCAAAACCAACCGCCGCAACAAACGCACCACCGGTGGCGAGCTAGCAGACAGGCTATTAATCGCCTGCACTACTGACATGTTGTCTGAATGAAAGGTGACCCTTTTGTTGGCCAGTTCCCCTCCCCAGAGCGATACCGCGACCACCACGGGAAACAGTTCCAGAAACGCCAGGTTTCTGATAAGCGGGGATGACAACCACACTTCCGGCCACCCCTCCGCGCACCATTCCCCCGCCAAATAAGCACCAAAACCAATACTGCCCGACGCGTCTGTAAACAACCCTATAGCCTCAGACGACACAGACAGCTCCCTAAAAAACACCGTCCCATTAAAGTTGCTCAAAAATGTCGGCAGACACCCTAATATAGTGAGACGGCCGCCGCGCCCCGCTTGTTGCCTGAGCTAACCTTCTACAGAATATCCTCCCCATAGGAATGACCCTGCATGCAAAGTTAAGGCTCCCTAGAAGTGATTGCAGGCCCCGCAACGTAACCTTCCTTGCCCCTTTGGCCGTGCCTACCACGTGTCGCAAAGTCTGCAGCTTATCTACCGGCAACCTGCACTCCCCAGCACACGAGTCAATTTCCAGACCCAAAAAACAAATGCACGTAGTGGGGCCCACCGTCTTATCCGCAGCTAAAGGCACCCCGAATGAATGCGCCACCCACTGCAGAATCCCCAACAGCTGACCGCACCTACCCGAATTTCGAGGGCCGACACACAAAAAATCATCTAGAAAGTGCACCACTGATCCCCCCGCCGACTCTTTGCGCACCACCCATTCCAAGAACGTGCTAAACTTCTCGAAATAGGCCCATGACACAGAGCAACCCATAGGCAAGCACAAATCTACAAAGAACCCGCCCTCGAAATGACAACCTAAGAGGGGATGACAATCCGGATGAATGGGGAGCAGCCGAAACGCTGCCTCTACATCCACCTTCGCCATTAACGCCCCCCGACCTGCTCTCCGTACCAGCTCGACGGCTTCGTCGAATGATGTATAGGAGACCGAGCACAGGTCCTCGTCAATGTCATCATTTACCGAACCCCCTTTTGGGTGCGACAAATGATCAATCATACGGAATTTCCCCGGTTCTTTCTTGGGAACCACACCCAAAGGGGATATCCGCAGATCCGCCAATTGCGGGGCCGCAAACGGTCCCGCCATCCTCCCCAAGGAGACTTCCTTCAACAACTTTTCCCCTACCACCCCCGGGTGTTCCTGCACTGACTTAAGATTTGCGCTTACCCCACTCGGACCTTTAGCTTTGAAGGGGATCCTGAAGCCCTCCGTGAAACCTTTCCACAAAAACGCGAAGGACACATGCACGTTTTGCCGTGCGGCCTCCGAAATGTCCCCGAACCCCGCTGCCTGCTCCGACACCCCTTCGGTCGATTCTATAAGCAGAGGCGCGTCACCCGCGTCACCACTAACAACCCCTCCCGATATCGAACCCCTACTAGTATTTACCTTACCTTGGTCCCCGTCTGCGGCCCATACTCTACCAAACTGCTGAGACTCCCTACCTTCTTCCCACGTGTCCAATAAAGATTTCAAACAGCCTATGAGTGTTCCTGGGTGTAATGCAGAGCTCAACTCCCCGCTGTTGCCCCCGGCCACTTCAGGCCCAGGGGATGCCGTCCTTCCTCCAGCCCTGTCAGGCCCCGGAGCTTCCGTGAATCGTCGACTCCTGATCTCCTGGTCTCTCCTCGGAACCGCAGGCGTGTGACTCCGCGACCTGTAAGGAGAAGACAACCTGGGCAGTCTGCTTGATCGGTCCCCTGCCCGCCTATTCTCCCTACGCTCTTCTCCATTGTCCCAATCCCGGCTCTTCCTCGCCGCCCTACTGTCCCCGCTGACAGATCTCCGCCTCCGTTCCCGGCCACTCCTGTCAGAAGAACCGGATGCACTCAGCCGACTACTCCCCCTCCAATTCTTGGAAACTGACCTCCGCTGCCTAACTCCGCAACCGGACCTGGAGTTGCTACGCCTGTCCCGCGACGGGCTCCTCCCTCCGCTCATCCGACCTCTGTCCATACACCTGCTTCTGCTGTGCCTGGCGCTAGCGCTGCGCCGTTCTTCACTCCTTCCCCTCCAAGCGCTAGCCCTTCTATTCGCACCCCCCTGGGAGCTGCCTGTCGGGCCCTCCCGCTCCTCTCCGCCTTGCCTGCTTCCGCCTGCCGCCGTGGTCCCTCGCCCTTCCCCGCCCGGCCGGCCACTACACGTCGTCTCCTGTCCTCTGCTGACCACCACCGACTGACTACCAGTAGCATCCCTGGCTGTTGCCGCTTTTCTCATATTGTGGCTGACCCTGCTGCACCCCTTCTCTCCTCCCTCCGTCATGCTCCCCGACCTGGCCCTCGGCAAGGCCGCCCTCTGTATACCGCTGTCCAGATCCCCCTGGTCCTGTGGCGGGACCGCTAGAGAAGAGCCAGCAGCAAGACTCTCGCCCTGACTCCCCGAACCCCCCCTGGTGCTCGACTCACCGAATCCAGATAATCCGGCCTCCCTGGCCTCCTGGCCACTTCCCGACCCGATCATTTGTACCGCTGTCCTGGACATCGGCTCCGCTCCTGCCTTCCTGCCAGCCGCAGATCCGCGGGGCGCCATCTTCCCGCGTGCTCCTTTATTTGCGGCCTTCCTCGCCTGGCCAGCCGTCCCAGAGACCGGCGCCGCCCGCCTCGACAAACCGCTGCCGGAACCAGTCGCCATCACCCTGTCATCGACCGATGGGCTCCTCCGACAACGAGTTGCGGGTGCCAAACCCGGGCTTAGTCGCTGAGGCGGCCTTGTCCTCCGTGTAGGCCTCCGCTCCGACTCCTGGGATGTTGCAGCAGCGCCGAGCTGCTGATGGATCCACGCCATGCCTCGGTCTCTGACAGCCGCTCGGACTCCCTCCAGGATCTCTTCCAACGACGCCATACCTGCAGAAATGAGAAAAAAGAAGAATCCCACAGACCTGACAAAGAACAGGTGAGTGAAATTCTGTTAAAATGGCTCCTCTCTAAGATGGCCGCTATTTAACTTGCTCTTAGACCACCCCCACGCTGCATTACCCTAAGCCCACCCCCAAATCTTTTCCCTGCCCACTCTCTGGCCCTGTCAAGGCCCACTCCCCTTCTGCGTTGTTCCGTGGGCTTCATAGCCATTGGGGGCATAGTGCCTGGTAGGAATTCATGGAACTGTTAGGGACATCGAGATTTTACATCTTTCTGATTCTTTTTTTGCCAGTTGTAACAGTTGATTTTTTAAAAAGAATTCCCCAACTCAGCGCTAGTTAGAGCTTGGCAATGTTAGCCTTAATTTTGAAGTTTGGTTTTCAATTCACAAAAATTGGTTATTAGTAAATAAACTGAATTTTGTTTACTGATTAGACACCCTTTTCTATTATTATTTGTATTTTTCTGCATATCCATCAGCAGTTAATTTGTTATGGCACCTGGAGTATTTGTTTAAGATCACAATCTGGTCTCTAAACACCCAGTGCAAGTTTCCAAAAATCAGGCCAGAGTGTGTTAAATGAGCTGGACACTCCATTTTGAAACAGGTCTTTAAAGACTGGTTTGCTGTAACAGAATTGTTTCATCTTTGAGCCCTTGGTATTAAGAAGCTATGAAAAAGACAATGTACAGTGACATTTTTTTCTTCTGTTAGTGTTTGTTTTGTGCTATACTCCCCATTGTTAAGCAGAGTTTAGATGATGGACTCTTTCAAATACTAGCACACCTATTCATACATTTGACAGTAAGAAACGTGTCCGATTCAGTAATGTACCTGTACCCTTTCCATGTCATTTTTATAAAAGTGAATTTTTTCCATTAGATGTACATTTATGAGATATTTCTTGAAAAAAAACAAAAAACTGCAGACTGAGGTACCATCTGCAGCTTTCAGAGCTATTAAAATCCCCTAAGAAGCAAACTGCGCTCTCTTTGTTTAAAGTTATTAAGGGATCCTGTGCCAGCTTTGTGAGCAAATCGTGCCAAGGCAAATAATGCCAGAGCAAAGAAATTATCTGTAATGTACTCTGAACAGGAGGAACAAATTTAAACTGTATATTTCTGCCAAAGGTATGACAAGGATTTAAAGAAGGCATCTGAAATAAAAACCACCACCAACCTGTTAACTTTTTAAGACTTGGTACTTAAAGGGACACTCTGGTAATTAAAGGCTCACCCTTGGGCACACTCTTACCGTTCATAAATGGTTTAACCCTAAAGGTTGCCTCCAGCTTCCCCCGGGCAGCATTCAGCTTCTGAATCTCAGTAACTGCTAGAGTGGTCAGCTGACGCTCTAAGCCAATCAGTAGCTTCCCATTGATCAAAAAGGTGCGTACCCCTTAATGTAAGAGTGCGCCTTTAGGCCTTCTGGCACCATAACAACTTTGTTTACATTAAGTTGTTAAGGTGACTGGAGTGTCAATTTAAGAAGTAAAGAAGTGTCAGTCTTACAATGTCACTCATTGTAGAGAAATACCTTGTTCTAAAGAAAAGCAAACAATAGTATATACTGCACTGCTATTGACTACTTCCTCATTTCAGAAGATACTTGCTGTATAAAGTGTCATGTCCTCCAAAGTAATCCATGGTCGACCAGTTCATAGGTTAAGATGGATGACTGCCTATTGTACTGTGCTGACAAACCTTTTTTATAACAAGTCATGTGGAAAAAAATTGGATATAGTGGAATAAACTTTAGTGTACAATAGAAAGGGCCACCAGACATCTTGAGTTGACTATGCTCTGATGAGTCAAAACACATGTAAAGGTAAAGATTTTGGGTTGCAGTGCTTTATCCATAAACTGCGAGAAGAGTAACATCAGTAGAGAGGTATTATTAACATATGAAAAGTCAGACCAAATCCACCCCCAGAACTACACTAAGCTTGCAAACAACTCCCTTACCCCTTGCCGATGTCATGCATGCACAAGCAGGCCAAGGAGACAGGAGGACGAGCCGTGCCAACTAGGCATATTGATCGGACCACAACCATAAGCCTCACCACAAGTAGCCATATACACCCAGTACACATTGGGCCGCCCCCCCCTCCTCCTATCATCCCCTCAGTACCCCTGTTCATTCACTCCCCAGTTCCCCCCTATGCGCCTATTGCTAATAAAACTCGGCGCACTGTGTCTTAACGCAACCAAATAAGTTAAACTCTTCCATATATCGAATAATGTTCCATAAGCATTGAATGTATATCTTCTTTGCATAATACCTAGCTGTTAACACTGTAACTCAACAATTATTGGTAAAACAAAATTCTCATCATCATGTACAACTTTGAAGCCATTTACTGTGCACTTAATAAATTGCTAATAAAAAAAAAAGTCAGACCAAAGATAAAGTCACGTAAGGAAACTTGCTAGGAAAAAGATCTACCACCAAACATTGCATTTTTTGTGATAATTCATTAAATAAAAAGTATTTTCAAAACCTGTGGAGTATGTAAAAAATAACATGTAACTATGATGCATAAAATAAGCAAATATAATAGAGCAGGAAAGACTTGAAAAAGGGAAGCAGTATTTTGTAGTAAATCGTGATATTTTAGTCTACTATGTGTATTTGAGGAAATTCAGAGCATAATGCAATAATAGATAAGGCATTATCTATTCATGGTTGATTTCACATATTTTATAAAAAGTTTCACTTGGCTGTGTTCTTATTGTCTGATACAAGAAGATGATGAATTTAAAATGAAATGGAATTGGTAGGACACATTGCTTTCATTTCATATTCTAAATAATAATATGCCAACCAGCCAATACAGAATCTGGAAGACTTGTAATAAGGTTACTTGATGCAAATTAAAGCAATTATTTAAAAGACTCCAGGCATCAATTTAAAGACCTTGCAGATTTATAGGTTAATGTTAATTTAGCTAATATCTCCATGTTTGTTTTCTTTACTTTTATTCATTGGTTGATAAAAAAAAACACATTTATATCCTCCATCTTGAGAGGCTGCGTGTATTCTTTTATAGGTTTGCATTTCGAGATGCTGTGTGTTCTCCCATAGTTTGTATCTTGAGAAGCTGTTTTAATCAGAAACTTGGAGCTAGCAAATCTAAAAATAGCAATAAATCATACCTCGCATCAAAGAGAATAGGGGAAGAACGTAACAATACTAAGTGACCATTTCTGCTTTTTTAAGTGTTCATGGAGGAAGAAATCTGGCTGTGCACTTGTGTGCCAGTTACCAGTTACCCCCACGGCACACGTAACTTTGGCATCCTGGAACTCAGTTCCGCCTGCCAAATTTCAATTCTGTGCATATTTTACGCCTGTCATCAGTGGACACTGGATCTTCTGTATCCCTTGTTGTAGCAATCCCCTTCCTTTCCCTCTCTTTAGTTTTTTTTTAATGCTCCCTCCTCTTGTCGGTTTAGAGAGCACGCATTTGCTCTGAGCCGAATAAACTGTCAAATCAAAGGCTTCTCTGTGTCAGCTGTGAAGTTAAGAGCAGGCGAGCTTCAGCCAGCACTGGATTCCAGGTAAGTAAAAACTTTTTAGTAACTTATTTTTACTGTTTAACCCCTTAAGGACACATGACATGTGTGACATGTCATGATTCCCTTTTATTACAGAAGTTTGGTCCTTAAGGGATTAAAAGGAAGGAACAAATAAATTAGAAAAAAAAAAGTTATACGTGTTTAAGGTAAATATGGTATGAGAGAAGAGTAATTTAGTTGGTAATCAGAAGATAAAAGCAGAGACTGTAACCATAGTCTGCACTCTCAACTGTAACGTATGACAATAAATACAATTTTTTGCGGAAGAGAGACATTAGCCCATACTGACTGCCGTTAACCCCACAAACTTAACACGACCCTGGTGTCAGGACACAATGCCTCATATAAGGCTAAACACTCCTCCAAAACAATAGAGATGGACAGTACCATACCTGTCACAGATGGCGCGATTAATTTACCACCGCGCAAAAGAGCCACTAGTCGGGCAAAATTGACTAGACTTTGGAAAAGGGCAAAAGCCCAATTGAACTCTGAATCCGAGCTCAGTGATATTGAGGAGGAGTTCCCCGAGTTTCTATATGGAGGTGGATCTGTACTCACACCTTCGCTGCTTCAGCCTGGCCGCAAGGCCTCATATAAGGTTAAACACTCCTCCAAAACAATAGAGATGGACAGTACCATACCTGTCACGGATGGCGCGATTAATTTACCACCGCGCAAAAGAGCTACTAGTCGGGCAAAATCGACTAGACTTTGAAAAAGGGCAAAAGCCCAATTGAACTCTGAATCTGAGCTCAGGGATATTGAGGAGGAGTTCCCCAAGTACTATATGGAGGTGTAACTGTACTCACACCTGCTCTGCTTCAACCTGGCTGCAAGGCCTCATATAAGGCTAAACACTCCTCCAAAACAATAGAGATGGACAGTACCATACCTGTCACGGATGGCGCGATTAATTTACCACCACGCAAAAGAGCTACTAGTCAGGCAAAATCGACTAGACTTTGGAAAAGGGCAAAAGCCCAACTGAACTCTGAATCTGAGCTCAGTGATATTGAGGAGGAGTTCCCTGAGTCTTATATGGAGGATTCAGAGGGTATTTCTGATCCTGATAATGAAATTACTGATGAAGAGGATGCTAATCCCGTTTGGGATACACATCCTGTTAAACCTACCAAGATTTAGGTAAATTATGGGGACTCAGGGACACCGATAGGATCTTGGACACTCAATGTGAACCCCTAATCGAACCTGATGACCTTGTCACCCAGTGGTCTCCTCAGACCATGTAGCCAAGTATATTGCATCCAGAGTACGCAAGCCTTTTGTGAAGGCAAAGTGAAATTAATTGCGGACTGAATGGCCACGCTGAACAGTCCCTGATGACTCACGTAAAACGCTTTCAGTTGATCCTAAGATCAATCAATTCCTGAGTAAGACAGGATGGAAGCCATCTAAAGGCTTAGATTTTCATTGCAAAACTGTCGGGATAAAATCCTGGGCATCTTGGGCTCAGCAGCCAAGATCTTTGAAGCAGTAGAGGATGATCTAGAATTAGATTGCGCCATCTTATGTGGTTAGATCCAGAGAGTGATTTAAGTTGGCAATGCCAACAATGCGGTTGTCACAGAATGCCACAAATCGATCTTGCTCAAGATTGAAGCCAAACGTTTAACTATGGCTTTGAATGAGACAGATAACACAGGCAAAAGGTTTTCTTTTTGGGGACAACTTTGTAAAATAATTTGTCTCCTTTGTCCGGCTAAACAAACAGAAGTTCTTTCAGACTGAACCAAGGCTCTTATACTTGCCGATCCGATTTCTTTGAACAATGCACTATACCAACCTCCTTCCCACAAAGTGGTCGACCCTGGGTTGTTAGTGGCCTAAGAGGTGCTCCTAAGAAGTCTTCACAATTTCCATTCTTCCTTACTGATAGTGGGGGAAAGACTCACACATTTTCCCCATGTATGGTCCCTCATTTCATCAGATGCTTAGGTTCTTCACACTGTGAAAGGGTATTGCATAGACTTCCTTTCTCTACCTGTTCAATGTTCCCCATCGAGGGAAATTGTTTTTTCCGAATGAGACGCAGACCTTGTCTCTGTGGACAATCAATTGTAGAGATTCCGGCCCATACCCTGGGTTACGTGAGCAACCTTTTCTTGTTTTCCAAAAAAGGCAAAGGTATCCGTCCAGTGATAAATTTGAGACAGCTCAATAGTTATGAGCATATCATCACTTCCAAAATGGAAGGAAGGCATTGTTTAAGGGATCTTCTCCAACCAGCAGACTGGATGGCCAAATTGGATCTGCTGGATGGATATCTCACAGTGCCTATCCCAGTACAACATCAAGATGGAGAACTTCCTGCAATTTACATGGTAGGGCAGTAAATAGAGGTTCAGGTGCCTCCCATTCGGACTGTCTTCGGCTCCATGGTGCTTCACCAAGCTCATGTTAAGAATATATTTAGACGGCATTTCCATTCTGGCTCAGTCTATTCAATTAATCCGGACATACTTTGCATGGACTTTGACTCTGTTAGATAACCTAGGCTTCCTGACCAATTGGGAGAAATCCATTATCATTCCCACACAACAAATCAAATTTCTGGGTCATATTGGATTATTGTAGATTCTACCTTTCAAACTCTACACCTTCCAGTGGCAAAATTAGCCAATATTAAGAAGGAGATAGGTGAACACTAGCAACCTCTCAACTCTCTCTCAAACAACTGTTGAGAATGTTAGGCCTTTTAGCGGCATCTATACAGGCCATTTTTCCAGGTCTTCTTGGCTATCGAGCCCTACAACGATTACAAACTTAATCTCAAGGGCAGCACATCATACACGGATATGGTAACTCTGGACTCAGAAGCAGAGGATGAACTTCAATGGTGGCTTCTTCACATGGAAGCTTGGAATGAGCGCACCATATTTTATACAGCTCCAGATTTGATAATCAAATCCGACCCAAGATTGCACGGTCGGGGTGCTCAATGCAGAAATATTTTCACCAAGGGCAGATAATCAAACCTGGAATCGACACTCCATATCAATTGTTTGGAACATCTGGCCGGTTCCTTTGCAGTCCACAGTTTCTCCCCAACTCAAGCCCAATGCGCTATCCTTCTGAAGATGGACAACGTGTCAGCAGTCCGCTACATCAATCACTTGGAGGCACAAAATACAAAATTCTTACCTACATGCCTCGTGATTTCTGGCAATCTTGCCTGATACACGGCATTTCAGTCACGGCAGAATATATTCAAGGTCTCTCCAACACTACGGCGGACTGGTATTCATGCCAACTCAGATTCCAGCGACTGGCACTTGGATTCCATGGTCTTCCAAGACATCTGGAACCTATGGGGTCTATTGGAAATAGATCTTTTCGCTTCTCGTTTAAATGCTCAACTTCCCCGTTTTTTCAGTTGGAGACCAGATCCGACAGCACTGGCTATGAATGTTTTCTCCAAGGAATTACGATTTTCTGCCCTTTGCACTGATTCCCTGTTGCCTTTCCATCTACATCGCCAGTCCGGCACATGGTGATCGTGGCTCCTCTATCACCGTCCCAACCATACTTCTCTCCTCTTCAGGAGATGGTTATCGACCTTCCATCTCTCGAGTGCCTTCTTCAGGATCCAGACGGTGTACCTCATCCCCTTGTTCTCCAAGGTCTCTTGCATCTCATAGTGTAGTCAATTTCAGGGAACCTTGGTCGGTCAAGGGAGTTTCGCAATCGACTCCCCAACTTATCAATGGTGCACCCAACACGAGACAGGCTTATAAATCTGCTTTGAGCAGATGGCATAGTTAGTGCATGGAATTAAATTTAAATCCCATATCAGCTCCTTTTATGTATGTCCTCCATTTTTCTGACTTCTATGATGAAGGTAAAGCCTATCGCACTGTGGACCTTACCGATCGTCCATTTCTGCTGGCCATCAAAGTTTCGATTGGACGCCTGTCGGTTGACATCCTGTCATATATTGACTTCTCTGAGGAATATCGTTTGCTCATCCACCCTTACCACGATACTCTGTCTTGTGGGACGTCTCAATTGTCTTTTTTTTCTTGCAAGAGGTTTTTCTGACGTATGAGCTCTTGAGGTGGTTGCTCGTTCCTTTACTCCAGAAGGTGTCCTCTTTGACATTTCACGGAGAAAAATAAAATAAAAAAACCTTCTCTAAAATCAATTTCACCCAGTTTTCCCTGATAGATCTCTCCTTTGCCCTGTTGCACACTAATGGGTTTGTGAACATCATTCCACTACGTTACGGAATCCTTTGAAACAGGAACTCTTCATCTCCTTCCAAAAGTCGCGTCTTCCGGTGTCTACTCTAGCCTGGTGGGTCAAATACGTTATGTCTCTAGCAGGTATTGATACCCATGTGTTTGTGCCTCATTCGGTTCGTGGGGCAATGGCTTCTAAGGCTTCCTCGATTGGTTGTCGCTTGGAGGATATTATGAGAGCGGCTGGTCTTCAGAGTCTACATTCCATGATTTCTACTTTAGACCTATTCAACACCTCACAGGAGACATAATTTCACAGCTTTGAACTAGCATAACAGGAGCCTCCGTGTCTTAATAAAATTTACAGATTTTACTATTAACATGACGTAAAGTCATGATTTTATTAATGACACGGAGGCAAGTATTATCCCTCCCTCCCATCCCTGGAGGTTTGGTCTTCTCTGGTTAAGTTGACTTCATGGTAAGTCTTTTTTGATTACTGGGTTTTATCCTTGTTAATGACTGTCAAGAGCTTAAGGTTTGACTAAACTGAATTTCATCTAATGTATATATATATATATATATATTTATATATATCTGTATTCCATGTAATGCGAATTTATGCATAAATCCAGTTTTATACTTGGATATTACCATATTCTCCTTTCTCTTCCAGCTTGACTTTGAGATCCAGTTTAAGGCTCGTATACCCTCTAATTGGAGCCCACTTTTTATTTGCATTTGTTGTCCTTGTTCGGGATCGCAAGAAAGAGGAAGTAGTATACTGGACACTGCCTATTGTGCTATAAAGAGGATGCTGATTGGCTGTTCCTGTTGCTAGGAAGATATAACTCATGTTATTTACTGGTTTCTTTTATACTGATTTAATGTTATTTTTCTTTGCTGCTGAGGTAAATAAAGAAAGAGTGCAGCATAATACACGCCTCCGTGTCATTAATAAAATCATGACTTTACGTCATGTTAATAGTAAAATCTGTAAATTATTAATGACAGACTACAAAAATGCAGCTGCTAAAAGCCATCACTTTTGTTATTAGTCACAGTTTAAGGCAGCTGTTCACTGACAGGTTTGTAATCAAGTCCTTTGCTTGCTATGTCTTACTAGATGCACACAAATGTGGACGGGAATGTGTGTGAAGTGAGCAATTGTGAAGTGGTCACATCCAGGATTTGGTAGCTGAGGAACCATTAAATGATGTGACAGTGGCAGCAACACATATAGATCTGGATTGAGCATTTAACTTACAACCTCTGTTTCAACCAGCCATCTACAGCAGGTTCACTAATGGCTCATTAATTCCTGGCCATAACCAAATACAGTGAAAGTTTACATTTATATTCAGATGGTAATTTTGCTGATACAATGAATAAAGTACAATTAACTCTCTTTAAAGAGTCAGATTTGCATAATAAGTGCGCTTAAACCTAACTAATAGCTTGTTTGCCTCTAACTGGCAGCAACATACCATAGATTAAGCAGAACAGTCGTGCAATATTAACTACTCAATGAATATACCGCTTCTGAAGTTTTGTAATTAAACAGTTTAGTTTAGTAGGTTAGGCAAATGTACTTCTGCACTAAACCTGGATATTGAACTGAACCAATATCTTAAAAAAAAGCTAATCCAGTTAATAACCCAAACCTCCGTGTTGGTTTATTATCCAAAGTGTTCATTTTGATTTATAATCAATAAATGGTTACTTTGACACATTGATTTAAAAATATATTGTTAGCAGTAGGCCACCTGTACATTGAACATGTACAGTATGTGACTCAACTGCAAAGAATAGAACAAAGCCCAAAGGATAAAGATACCCTTTGAAAAAACTGTACTATTCAACCAGCACTGCTGTGTTTAGCTTCAAACAAAACCTTGTCTTTTGTAAGTAATAAGTTCAGAAGAATATTTATGTCAGAACATTGACTCGTGCAGATTTCCTCTACAATAAAATTCTCAGCTAAATACTGTTCTTAAATGTAACTTTAAAATGATGCTATTATATATGTACCAGAAAATATACAATACAATATTAACCCCTTAAGGACCAAACTTCTGGAATAAAAGGGAATCATGACGTGTCAGACATGTCATGTGTCCTTAAGGGGTTAAACTCAATCTATTTACCAAACCGGCAAACTTTTAATAAGAAATGTGGTAGTGTCATAAATTGCGTGAATTGGAGTCTGTCCATTACTGGTGTGTTCTGATTAATGATATGTATTTAGTGGTACAATTTTCACACCAGTAGGGCACATTATGTTCCAATGCACAGCTTGCATTGTAAGTGGTGCTTGCGTTGTCCATTCCAAGTGAAGTTTTGTCTAGCCATTGTTTACAAACTTCTGTGATAAGATCTCTGTTCTATGTTCACTAAATAGATAATAGAAAAACCCTACACATCTGATATAGTATTATGTGGGCTCAATGATGTAGCATTTTTATCCAGCATTTTAAAGGTTATACAGCTTCTAAAGGAAATGGCTAGTGTCTGTTTTTAATAATACTAATATAATCATGTTGTAAATTCTGTGCAGTGCCAGATTTAAAGAAATGCGCTGCTTAGAAAAACACAGGCACTGGTACAGGACTCCTGACACACTACACCGCATGAAGGCAGACATATCAGACGAATGCTGAAGATGCGGCAACGCCACTGGTACTTCACTCCACATATATTGGAACTACCCTGACATAGCCCCTTTTTGGACGATGGTTAACAAGAAGATTCGGCAGATCACAGATTCCGAATTGCCACTCAAGCCCCTCCCCATGCTTCTACACCATACGGATCCAGATGTGTCATTAAAAACATAAAAAATCCTCGACGAAACATCTTCTGACAGCCGCAAAGTCTCCAAAACTTTCACTATGGAGACAGAGGAGTGCACAGAATAGGTGAGATTTAAACCATGAAACCCTTGACTGTAACCCTAGGGCGCCAAGAAAAATGTACCCAGACCTGGGCACCTTGGCTGATATTTCTCTTGGCAGGTGAAATGGGAAGCTAAATGCCCTCTACCTCCCCCCCCCCTTTTTGCTCTTTGTTTCTTCACTCTCCCCTTCTTCCACTTCCCCCCCGCCCTCCAACCAAACTTATGATCAGACACCCCCCAAACGAGGTGGTCCACACTCTAACCTTTCTGCACAGGGTAACTTGTACAACATAATGCCACCCTGCACGGCCTTTTTACCATGAACTTACCACAGCCTTTCAAATACCCGCTACACATTGAGTTTTAATAAATACATCTATTGCTTACTTCTTGAAGTGACGGTACTCCCACCGATTCACTAACCTAACTCCCAGTTAGTTTTAGGCTCTCATATACCTGCATTACCAATATACGGTCTACAAGAATCTAGAAGCCATGCACACCCTACTCTGAAATGAATGAATGACATGCTTGTAAATCAGATACCCGCTATTTTCTGTGTGCGACTTCTCTTTGGATACAAATATGTTACCCTAATACCAATTGCTGTTCTTACAATATTTGCACTAAATTATGCATATGTAAACTTATTGTAATGCAAATGCAAAGTGTCTCAATAAAAACAAGATTTTAAAAAAAAAACACAAGAAGGTATGGTAGTAAGAGGATAGATAGAGAGATAAAGAGATACAGTTTATCAGTCAGTCAGTATATTTACAAATTTTGGATCATATGACAGTCTTGAAAAGCTTGTACACAATGATTTGTGAATAACTAATACAGATATAAGAACATTAAACATGTATTACTTTTTTTTTTAGGGTTTTTGCATGCAGGTGTGGAATTACTCCTGGTTACTGGCACTACTTGAGTGAATTTGATCTTTCCAGTGTTGCCGATCAGGGTGCTCCTGTACCTGGTTTCTAAGGTTGTTGAGGGTGATTAGCTAATACCTATAATTACATGCATTTATTTACACAAACATATTAGATGAGAAAGGTCTGCACTTATTGTTTTCCTATTATGTGAAATTGTACAAATTGGAAGCAAATTAAATACATCTTTTATTTTTGTATTTGGTAACTGCAATCCTATCTATTAAGGAGTTATTTTAATTTCCTGATAGGATCTTCAATATTTTTTATGTTATTGCTGTAACTCAGCAAACTGGTTTAGGAGTGCCTGCACCATGTTAATTAGAGACACAGCGGTTAACACTGAGCTGAGGCTGATGGCTTGAAAATCTATAGGATAAATATTCCAGCTGTTAATGTCCATGGGGCCAGCCGTGCTGCAGTACAGGCATGTAAGAACCCTGAAAGAATTATAATGTGCTGGCAGTGCTGGGTATGTTGTGACTCAGTGGTGGTACTAAAAGATAGATCCCCAACTCCAACAATGCTTTGTCAGCTGGGGATCTACCATTTCACCATCTTGCAGTGTTGTGTTTAGTACTGAGCAGTGATTTTTGTTGGAATGTAACCATGTTTTTGTATGGAGCATTTGTGTGTGAGTGTAGGAGGGTACTTGTATGTAGTGTTCTGTTCTTATGTACCGTTGCCATTTGAAAGCATTGGTTTACTTTGTAGAGTGTTTACATGTAGGGGTGTGTATGTATGTAGTCTTGACATTTGAATGCAGGGATACATTTGTGTGCAGTGTTGACGTTTGAATGCTGAGATGTATGCACAGATACACACACTGACACCCATGCAAATATACACACTAATATACATTGAGATACACTAACACAGAGTGACAAACAGATACACACACTGACCTATGCAGATACACAGAATGATAATCATACAGATACAAACACTGACACAGATACACAGACAAACAGATAGATACACAGACACACAACTAGATACAAATACAGACACATGCAGATACAGAGATAGATACACATACATACACACAGATACACACATACTGATAGACAGACAGAAATATACATAGAAACAGGCAGATAGACACACATTCAGATAAACAGACACACATACATACAAAAAATACATACAGATACACACAATGAGACACACATGCAAAATGTACATTTTAAGCCACCCTCCTGGGGTCCAGTCAGCTGACTGAGGCTGTTAGTATACAGAGGTTCTCCCACATGGAACACCTCCTCTCTGCGTCTCCCGTGTGGCGCTATTAGTTAGGTGGGAGAAAGTGACCAGCTAATATCATTAAAGGGGCCCAGTCACTGTGTAAAGGGCCGCAGCACTGACTGGGCCACTGAGAACATATTACCATCTGGTGGAACTAACTGCATGGGCCCTCTTGGCATGCAGGCTCTGTGCCGCCGTGGATAGTTTCGCCGCTGTTGAGTGCTCATGGAAAGATCTGGCAGTAGTGGTTGCCACTGCAGCTGTATCTTGACATGCCACCTGCCAAGGTCACACTGGCTCTAATGGGAGAGCAAACCTGATGGTACTTGATCTTCACCAAGTAGTGCAAGGATGGAGGTTGTACACTAGTCAATTTCCTCCTCATGAAGGACACTGCTACTGCCTCTCTCCCTCAAACAGACTTTACAGTTCGTACATCCCCAGAACACCCTACAGTCCTTATTCCCGCAAACAAACACTATATCCCCTAATCCCCAAACACACAATGTAGCCCCTATACACCTCAAACACACACTACAGCCCATATGCCCTACCAGCACACACTATAGCCCCTATCCATCTCAACACCCTACATCCAGATACAGTGCTTATGCACACACATATCACACTGCAAACAGCCCAATCTACACCTGCACAACCCTACAACAGTGTCCCTCCCACACACGTACCTCTGCATGCAGCGTCCCCCTCCACACCTGCAACCATACAAGCAGAATCTCCTGACACAAGCAACCCTACAAGTCACCTTCCTCCCATATTCACAACAGCATAAGCAATATCCCCACATACAACCACACAAGCAGCGTCCCCAGAGCCTAACAACACCACAAATAACCTCCCCCTCACAAACCACAAATAACCTCCCCCTCACAAACACAACAAATAACCTCCCCCTCACAAACAACACCACAAATAACCTCCCCTCACCAACAACACCACAAAGCAGCTACGCACACACGCAGCCCCATACATAGCATCCCCACAAGCACAGAATACTACAAGCAGTACCTAGCAAAACACGCACCACCACAATCAGCCTCCCCCTACACATACAATCCCACAAGGAGCCTCCATACATATAAAAATATACATACACCCCCTCTCAATTAAATTCCAAATTAGTTTCATTAATTTATCCAATCACATACCCCGAACTAGTCACATTTACCCGTCCAATAAATGGAGAGTAAATCTGGCCCTAGCTACGTGGCCTTTGGTATTTTACAAAGACAGACAACATTGATATAAGAGATTCCAGCATTTTGTCTCACGTTTCTTTTAAACCATCATCAATCCGGTCTGTCTTTTGTCACATTCTATATTTTCTTCCTTCAGCGTCTATTATAGTTATAAACGTTTTTGTTTCCTTTGTAATTATCAAGCTCTCTAAGTCTAGTTTGGAGTAGAGAGGCTCTATAAATAAAATACTATTATTACCATTCTTCCATCTGAGGAGCTTTATGTCAGCGCTGGTTATGTGAATTATTTTGATTCTGCTCCATATAAATGTGCTCAGTACACAATATGTATATTTATTACAAGCAAAGGTTTTTATTATTAAACAAAGCTAAACCTACCAAGAGTTGAAATATGCAAATATTTTATTGTGTGTTCCTCTGGGCCTATATATTCAATTTTATTTTTCAGTATTTGAAAGAATATTATATGACATACAATAAATATATACATATAAATACACACAATGCATTTCAATAATGCAATTTGTCAGCTGCAGTCCCATTGATGGTTCAAATTATTTATTTTTTCTAGTTAGTAAGAGACATGTCTATTTATTCAGAACCTCCTCTTCCAAGTTCTAGCTTGATATGTTTTTGCAAGCACAATACGATGGCAATAAATTCACTGACTTGCCAATATGTACAAAGGTGACATTTAAGCCAATAGCTTCTTAGTTTTGCATTAAGAAATGTGGAGCAATGTCTATACCCTTTAAAATACCTTTAAATTATACTTTGTTAATAATGTACATTTTGCAGCATTTTTTTTTGTAAAATACCAATTCACCAGTACAAGTAAAATAAAATGAAAAGAAATGTGAATTAGAGTGTATACTCAACAGATGCAAAATTGTACATTGTAAAAACGTAAAGCAAAAGTACAAAACCATGTGTGTCACAGGTTTATAATCTAATCAAATTTTTATTGATTGATGAGAATCAGGTTTTTTCATGGTTTACGAGTAATTTGGTGACTCAATACAGGTGAGCATTAATGCATAGTTCTATGACCTGAACGGCTTATTATTTCCACTCTCTAATTGCCATTGGCAAGTAGAAATTTATCCCAGTACCTCCAAGCCTGCAAAATGTAGTATTTTTTTAGGCCTGGCTAGCAATGTAGAACTGGACCTTTTAAGCCCTGGTACAAGGATTTATCAGGAGGTCAGCTTTTTTTTTTTTATTCCTTAGAATAAGCAGTTTTGATTATTTCAATCAACAGGTGAAAGGTGGCTCAATAAAAGATACATCACTATTTTTTTATATAAGTAAAAAGAATGAGCACTAATGGAGATTCTCTCTTGTCTGGGAGGGGTCACTCTGCTGTAGAAAAATGCCCATGCAAATGCTGCAATTTTATGAGCTTTGAAAGTTAGTATTTTTTTTTTTTATTTCATTTTTTTTTAAATATTACATAGTCTATGTAATGCATATTGTGACCTTTTAAAACCATACCTCCTAATATCCTTAACATCAGAGCAACCAGATATTTCCAAATCTACGAAAAAGTAAGTAAATTAATAAGTATCTAACATCATCGGGACCCTCATGAGAAATAATTAAGTATCAAAGTATCGAAATGCACACAGATGCTTTTGTAAAATCACATTATTTCTAAAAAGGTTTACAGGGTGATATTAAAGGAACACTCCACGTACTATAACCACTGTGGTAGATTTGGTGCCAGAATTGACCTGGCACCCCTCCAGAGTAATTTTCCAATCCACTTCAGATGCACACTCTCAGCCAATGAGCATGATCCTGGATAAGCACTAGGAAGATATACAGATTTTACTGCAGGAGAAGGTCACATGCAGTGTGGGCACCAGATAATCCCAGTAAATTGTCAAGCCATTTTAGAATTACACTTGGAATTTCTGTAATCACTACACTAGTGGATTTGTGTGCTTAGAGTGTCCCTGAAAACCATATAAACTAGGGGACAGAGGATTGGTATGTTGGGAGGTAAGTCTACATTAACAGTAATAGGCTAGCTTTTGAGAATTTTACCCAAAATGACATACGAGTAATAAGAAAAGTAATACGATTTAAATAAAATGATCTCGCTCTGTCAAAGTGAAATTTGCATTCATTTATGAACAGAATTAAAATAAAATTGAATTATGACAATTATGACAGATATTAAAATATGATATCCGTTCATTTTTTTGTAATATGCAATGGGGTTGAATATGTTGACACTATACATAAACATGATCTAATAGTATTTTTCCTGGATGAAATTTGCTGAAAGGATGACATAACTGAAAAAATCATGACCAAATAAAAATGAATTATTTTCTTTTTTACTCATGTTTTTACAGTCTTAAATATTAATTTAAAACCAATCACTGAGTGCTCACTTTAGACAGTTCGCTTTAAAAAATAGCAGCAACTATTTATTAGATACTAATGAGATTATTATTTTTTTTTTTAAATCTTTATTTTTGCGATGCATGGGTATTACAAACAAGCTTGTATCGCCACAACAGCATGTACATGCTAGAATAGTAAAACAATGAAAACAGTATCATGGCATGCAATAGCGGCACCATTTTTTTGTTAATAATTGCAGGAAACATACATCTAAGGTTCAAGCTTGAGTTAGTTAGGTAATGTCGAGATATAAATAAGCCATAACGATTAACAGTAACTTAGTAACAGTATGAGGAGTTTGTCTTGGAGTATGCATACGCGTAGATTAGAGTGTCTCAGGCTGAGCATACGTGAGTGAGAAGTCCGAGTCTACATGAAGACTAGGTAGTTTTGTGAGCTGCCGCTATCCCCGGCACCCCCACCCCCAGTTAACTACCCCTGGTGTGGACTTAATCGGCTATCTTGGTGTAGGGTACAGGAGTAGTGCGTGTAGTGTCTTTTGTTAGGCCCCCCATCTGGTCAGCTACTGTGTGTGTCTCTACTTGTCCCCTATGCAAGCTGTTACCTTGACCGGGACTTCATCCATTGCTAAGCTAAGCTCAGGGAAGGGTATGGCTGGGTGCCCCAAAATGGGAGGACCAGGTGTTACATACTGTGTCAGCTGGGTTAAACTGGTGAGATACACGGTGGTTACCACAGTGAGTCCATTAAAGCATGACTCAGTTCAGTCAGATCTGCAGTTCCTTATAAGTGAGCAGCAAGGCCTTCAGGGTCATCGATTAAATAGTAAGGGGTGCTCTGCCTTTGCCGTTCATTCCGCCATGTGTGTGTGGTGGAGGGTTCAGAGCTCCAGCCTCCATATAAGCCTATCCCTCTGCTGGGCATCTTGGGTGTTAGCCCCTGGTAGTCTTGGCGAGTGGGTAGGGGTCGTCTGCGATGTTCGGCTCCTCCCTGGCTCCAGGCCTTGTTCATGGTCAGCATCGTTGGGCCACTGACTCGGTTTCTCCTTGAGGCTGGGTCTCTCCCTTGGTGGGCGTCTCGGAGGGGCCTGTTGGTCATCCGCCGCCTGCGGCGTGAGGCCCTCCGGTGTGGTGGCCGATGCCGCTGAGGGGGTTCCCTCACGACCTTTGGCCTGGATGGGCTTTTGGTGCAGGTAACAGGCACTTGGCGTTTCGCTTCGCCCGGGGTGGGGCCTTTTGCTTCCTGTGACCCCTGGTCTCTGCTGCATCTGTGCGGGGTATTTGAATCGCCCTCTGCTCCAGCTTTTCCCAGAAGTGCCGGAATATGGCATCCAGGCGCTCGGAGAGTGGCTGAGAGGATAGCTGTCTGCGAGCACCGTCATCCGCCGCCATCTTGCCATCAAAGTGCGGGTGGTCCAGGAAGTGCAGGCGGGTATGGTGGTTCGAGTGCCGGCTCGGTGCGGACCGGGATAACCCCCGTCGGTCCATAGGGGGGGGAACGTGGGCATGTGATGAGGTAAGTCGAGTAAGTAGGCGTCGGGAGAGCGGCCGTCCCTCCCGCGCCTGGCGTGAGTGTAGGCCTCATAGCACCGCCGGGCGAGTTCGAGCGAGGCATCCACAAGTGTGGCATCATTGCAGAGGTCGCGATTTGCTTTATCGTTTGATAGCCCATGGGTGACCAGTTTCAGAGCCTTTCCGGGAATATCGTAGCTTAGAGCACTAGTAATTGCAGGAGCACTTGCTGCCTGCGTCCACTCCGCTCAGCGGTCAGGCCCCGCCCCCACTAATGAGATTATTTAATAAACTAGGAATTGTGGAGAACTGACAAGACATTGCAAATTTTTGTCCAGATGAGCAGGAACAGAAAAATAACGGATTTGGAAAATTCTTCCAGCACTACTTTTATTGCCTAAAATGTGCAATTCTCCAGTTGCATATTTAATTCCCCACAATTCCCTCTTTTAGCATTGTAACTAGTCTCTAAGTAGAAATTAGCACTTGTACACATTAGCCTTGTTACACCCCACTGCTGTCAATCAGACGATGGGTCCTGTTACTTCCTGTTTTTATAGTTGTAGCTAAACTGAAGAGGCAAACATTTGCCCAGAATACCTGCCTTGCAAATAGTTCTCATTGAGTTGCATTGAGATGCCTTTGGGGCAGACTCAAAGTCTAGGCTGTGGAAGAAGAGGAAGGCTTGCAAAGGCTGCAGACAAGAGACAAAACTGCAGCTTTTGAAAACGGATTATAGATATACCACCAATGAAAAAAATGCACAATTAAATTTTATTTATTTTTTTCTTGTACTTGAGCAGTGGAATATACACTTAATATATAATTATGTTGATATATTATAATATATAAGGGACTAATTAAGTGAATGACACATATTGAACACTCACACACACACACACGTAACTTACATACTCACTCACTAACGCACACAAACATAATGTCACTAACACACACACACGTAACTTACATACTCACTCACTAATACACACAAACACAATGTCACTAACACACTCTCACTAACACACACACTTTAACTGACATACAAACACTCTCAATGACCTATACACATAATGTTACTTCCATATCAGTTTACACAGTCACAAATTATTTACACAACAATTTAACAAACACCCACACCAATCAACATACACAAAATAATAACAACTGTCCTTATCCTCCAGGAGATCTGTGCTAGCAGTGACTGGGCGAGAAGGGAATCAGTGTTTACAGGTGGTGTTCTTGGTGTCTAGGGAAGCAGGAGAGCCATGCACTGTAAATCTCCTACCAACTTTTTAAGGCTTCTGTATTCATAGGCAGGGGACACCTGGGATTACAACCCGGCATCCCCTGCCTGCAAAGAGCATTGGTTTATGCTCACGCACTGTGGTTACAGTAACATTATGCACAGCACAGCTGATTATCAGCACAGATGGAGAGTTTGCCAAGCAGGGGCAATTGCTATGCTAAGGGGTGGCTAAAGAACCAGGCCCAGATAGAATGGCCCATATGTTGTCATCCCCTTTGATGGTTTCACCTGTTGTATTTTTGTCTGACCCTCTTCCATCCGGTACTTGTGTCTCTCCTTCTATCCCCTTCTATCTCCAGTCAACACTTAGCAGTGTGCCATATTTCCCAGTGCTGCTGGCTCGCCTCTTCTACTAGGCTCCCATGCAGCACTTACTGTTTGTAGAGGATTTGGGGATATAAAGAAAGGCCATCGAGAACCCTCCTACAGAATTAACTGAGAAGTAGCACGTTAGACCTTGTCCCCTGTTTATCTTTCTATCTCCATCCTTAATCCTCTCCATACCCATCTGTTCTCCCCTATGTAACCGTCTCTTCTTCTACCTCCCCTTCTCTCACTGTTATTTTCCCCATACACTCTCCTACATGATTGCTATAGCAAAACATGAATAAACTTTGATTCTCAAAAAAATATAAAAAAATGTGAAAAATTAAGTAAGACCCTATTACCACCTCTAGGTCTCACACAGCACGGGTGTCAGAACAAGTTAAAGTTCTGCTGACAATGAAACACCTAAGGCCACCGTATGGGTAATACAGGTTTGCTTCCTAACTCTTGTTAAAAATATCCACAAAACCAGCTGAATTAAACTTTTCCACCCTTGCTTCCTACCTCCATCCCCTAACCGTCTGGTCAGTTCTCGCTTGTATCCAGAAAATTAATTGGAAGGATAGGAGTTAGGCTGACAATGTCCAAACTAATTTTTCTTCATACCATGTACTTTTTGCTAAGACAGTACATTACACAAATACTGTTATGGAGACAAATTCTGTTCAAGTTTTTGAATGGCTAGTTAAACACGTTATCTCACATAAGTCAGAATAATTAAATAGATATGTGCATTCATGTTTTAAGAATTATGTTTTGAACCTTTAGCAAAAATCCTTTACACCCTTTACTCATTTAGCTTGTGCTTCTGAATTTGACATGTAGTGGAAACATTAGCCAAATAGGATAAAATGTTACTGCTGATTCAGCAGATCAGCCAGTGTCTATGCCGTGTAACATTATACATTTAACTGTGAATTAGAAGTTTGCGTATTAAAAACCTTGATACCATCAGATTTATTTTAGCCGTTGGTTCACAAATGATATTAAAAAGCTTAATGTGAACGGATTTGCCAAGAAGTATAAATATATATAAAAAGCTATTACATTCTTACAATAATTATGTGCAGAATGGCTAAATGACATAAAAAAACAGCAAGCTATGTTCTAATTGCTAAATTGTAGCTTTTGGGGTATGGTGTAAATAAATGCTTTGGCGTAGTCTAGACTTCATTTTTTTAGTTTACATGCTCTTAGTTCTTAACCTTCTTGCACAGAAAGCAAGATTTTTGTATTGTTTGGTAGAGAAAATATTAAATTAAAGTCAGGACGATAACCATTCATATGTTAATTGTGGTAGAATTTAATGTAATTTGCATTTTTATTTCACTTGTTTTGGGCCATGATTTTTCTTTTATAATAACATTAAAAAAAAAAATCACAAATATAATTACATAATTGTGTTGAAAATATCTGATGTGTTTAACATAATTACTATATTTACTATATATGTGCATTAGGGATACATAACATATGTAACATATGTAAATAAGATAATTAAACAAAAACAAAATAAATAAAATAAGAAAGCTGACATTATTTTCTTGCATTTTGTCTTAGAGGTTGCCTTATATAATACTTGTTTTAAGTGCTAATTGGCCTTTCATATATTTTTTGGGGTGGGAGAGGAGTAAGCAAGAATGAAACTGAAGTCATCACAGACCTATTTCTCCTTTGTCCTTGGTTGGCTTTGATAAATCACATCTACATAGACTGTTGAAGGTTTTTAAGCTCTCGATGATTGCCATTAATAAATTAATTGTATGGTATGCTGTTATGGGCATATGCAAATATTAAATGTTTTAAAATGAAAAGTTGTATTTCTTAAACTGTGTACTTTGTCTTTAAGAGATTTTGCAAACTGTTGTTAGAAATGGAACATTGTTTTTCATACAATGGTGTTCAGACTTTAGGACGCCATCCTGCCCTAGTTTATTGTAATTCCCGAAGTCAGGGAATTTCCCAAGACATGTGTACTCTTACATTTTAGTCTAAACATAGATAAGATATTCCCATATGAAATTACCAAGTTATGGCCTCGTATTTTGCCACGTTAGGGTAGGTCCTAAAATGACCTAATTGAAAATCTAAGGTAAAAATATGTGTACTTATTATTAGGACAGAGGAGAGATTTTGGAGACAGATACTTCTCTATTTTATCATGACTGAGAGGTTGACATGTTCAGGAAGGTATGTTATTCTATTTTACGGATATTTCAAGCATATACTTTAATCTTATAAACTCTGCTATAAATTATTGTAATGGATTTCATATGTCTATTTATATTTTTATTTAATAAAATATTTAAAAAGAAAACTTTGTTGCTTTCAAAACAATCGCTATTTTATATGGTATTCTAAAATATTTATATATTTTAAATAGAGGTTCTCTTACTAAATATATAACATAATGGCCAAGATATCTGTACGGTTAGCCCTGCTAAATGATATGCTTCAAGACATTATAGTGGTACAAAGGCCAACCGGCTGCGGTTACAATGCATATAAAATTTTACAAGCAGGTTCTGTTTTCTTACTAAATTTAGGTTTTGTTGAATGTAATGTGTACATGTGATGTATATTCTTTCATATGCTGTGTTATTCAATAAAAGCATATTTGCAAAGTGAAAAGATTCATCAACATTAATATGAAGTAAAAAAATATAGTTGCCCCTTTATCTGTATGTGTCTGATATAGTTCGTTGAGTCCTAAGCATATATATTTATTTAGTTAGCACCATTTTTGGACACTCTGTTCACTTCATGTCAACACCTAGCAGCAGTGGTGTATCCTGGTTTTGTGCTGCCCTAGGCCTTTTGGACTCACCATAAGTACCAAGTGCATCAAGACAGCATGTTGAATTCTTAACTGTGGGAGTATGAAAAAGATTTAAAAAAAAAAAGCGCCATATTACTAGTCATTATAGTGGCAGGTCATAACAAAACATGGACACCTCCTACAAAAAAGGGGAAAAATGTAAACATAGGAAGGCCCAAGTCAAGAATAGTTGAAAAAGTGAAAAATATAAAAAATGGATAGTAAAGTCCCCAAACAAATAATAATCATTAACACTCAGAAGTAGTAATGATATGAATCAAGTAAAACCTTCATTGCATTTATAGTCTTTTTCCCTGTGAATTTAATGAGCATCCAGGAAGAATGACACATGTGTATTGTGATGGGCCCCATAGCCAAATGTCACATAGCATTAATAACTGGCAAATTGTTAGAGGTACTAGTGTCAAACATGCTAGCAGCATACGAGGATAAGAATGTGCACTTAAAAATAAAGCAAACGGGAATCATAACACTAACTCAAGAAAGGTGTATATGGTTTTCCTGTCAGACACAAGTCTGTCTCGTTTAGATACAGCTAAGATAAATTTGAATATGAAATATATACAGTATTCATATATTAAAATTCACAATGTGTACCTTGTTCGATTTTTCAAGTTCAACTGTGACTTTAATCTGTCTCCCATATACAGCATTTACATTTTTAGCCAAAGAAAAGAGTTCCTCATGCACTATCCCAAATTGAAATAACTTTCGTTTTTTTTAGTATCACTTCAATGGCTACTTAAGTGTAAGCTCACCTGCCACGTCAAGGCATACCTCTTAGGTGAGCCCTAAGCTAACCATTCACCTTGCTTCTTTCAGTTTCTCTAAAATTCTCTAATGAGACAGAGAGGGGTATTTTTCTAAATCCCTATTAACCCTTAATAGGAAACACAAGGGGTAAGTGACAGCATTGTAACATGGCTGTGTAATACAAAAGCAAATACAAGTATACAAAAATAAGCTCTATGGTTTCTATGATGGGATCTATTTGCCCAGATAATATCTAGAGTCTCTGAATTAGTAGCACTTTCATCAGAAGAAACGTTTATCTCATTCCATCAGGATGGGGTGATATTGAGAACAGTTGTCATGGTTCTGATCAGGTCAGACAAGAGACTTATGCCGGGGTTGACTTCAGGTAGTTTATTTGAGTTATTAGACATGGTTAGACAAAGAAAACAATAAGAATAAACGGAGAAAGAGGGAAAGGTATAATAAAGACAAAGGGAGAAAGCAGAACTTAGAAACAGAATTACAGGTGAGTATGAAAATAGAAGTGTAGGCAATATGCCCTAAAACAAGTTTACTGGAGACAGGGAAATAATTAGATAAAACTAGACAGGAATATAAAGGATAGAGTAAAACAGGTTAAAGCAGCAATTGAGGTGATCGGCCTCTTTGGTTTCTAATCAGAACTGCAGTTTCAGGGTGTTTGAGGATACTTGCAAATAATAAGAATGTCTATAATATCCAGGCAGGTTGGGAGGAAATCAATATGAAAACAAAGTCCAGTATAGAAAACAAGCAAGTTGGTATTGGAGATCAGGTTGGAATAATTCAGGATGGTTGAAGTTAAAGGACCACTATAGTGCCGGGAAAACATACTCGTTTTCCTGGCACTATAGTGCCCTGAGGGTGCCCCCACCCTCAGGGACCCACTCCCGCCGGGCTCTGGGGGGAGGAAGGGGTTAAACTTACCTCTTTCTCCAGCGCCGGGGGGGGGGGAGCTTTCCTCCTCCTCTCCTTCTTCCTTGCGACGTCATCGGCTGAATGCGCATGCATGGCAGGAGCCGCGCTCGCATTCAGCCGGTCGCATAGGAAAGCATTTACAATGCTTTCCTATGGACGCTTGCGTGCTCTCACTGTGATTTTCACAGTGAGAAGCACGCAAGCGCCTCTAGCGGCTGTCAATGAGACAGCCACTAGAGGCTTTGGAGGCTGGATTAACCCTCAGTATAAACATAGCAGTTTCTCTGAAACTGCTATGTTTATAAAAAAAAAAGGGTTAATCCTAGAGGGACCTGGCACCCAGACCACCTCATTAAGCTGAAGTGGTCTGGGTGCCTAGAGTGGCCCTTTAAGCAAGGGTGGAACAGGTTTCCTTTAGAAAGAGCCAGGTGCAGAAGACATGTCAGGTTTCAGAACACAACTTCTCCTAATGTAAAGGCCATGTAATGAGTTGGGCGTGGCCGTTTATAGCAGACTTGGATTATCATGCTATGCAGGTGAGAGAGACTGAGGTGACTAGTGGTTAGGGAGGCCCCTAGTGGTGAAAACTGGAACTGTAATTAAACAAAACAGAAGAAATTAAACATGTTTTGAATTGTCAGGATAGGACCCTGACAACAGTTTTAGAGTTCAGGCCTAAAGTGGTGTCATACTTTTATGTGAATCAAGAGATCATTTTTGCCTGTTTTCTATCCATCTCCTTCTTCTGAGGAGGAACAGTTGTCTCACACCCTGGATGTGGTTTCCTGTCCATAGGTCTGCCTCAACAAGCATCTCCTAAAATCTCTAGGTGGCTGGTCTCGGCCATTGCTAAAGCTTATGAGGCAAAAGAAGTTCCAGTTACTCAGAGACTCAAGGCCTATTGCACCAGAGCTCTCTACACTTCCTCTGGGCTGCTGTTGCACAATCTCTTCTGATCAGATCTGCAGAGCAGCTACATGGTCATCCTAAAATACCTTTTTCTGGCATTGTCGATTGTATGTGAGATCTTCTAAAGAGACTCAGTTTGGTTATGCCGTCCTGTCGGCTTCCTGAACCTCTAATTTTTCACTTAATACATTTTGAGCAGCCATTCTGGTATTCTGCCTTTTTATTTAACCCCACCCCTGGAGTTTGTAGCTTGGGCATTGCCCTACAGTAGTGCTGCAATGGCCATGTCTGGGAAAACAGAAAATAATTTCATACTTAGCAATATTTCCTGGTAATGGGCTATGGCAGCACTATGCAACCTCTCTCTCTCTCTCTCTCTCTATATATATATATATTTAACCCCTTAACGCCGTTACAGCATTCTATGCCATCCCCATTATAAAGTCGTTGCGGTGGCATAGAACGTTGTAATGGCTTAAGCCCCCAGGCGCTCCGCGGTACTTACCTCCTCCGCGATCCTCTTCAGGAGGACTGCCTGACAGCCTAGGCTGCCCTTCCCTGGCAAATCAGGCCTCCAGGAGCGATCACATGGCCGCAATAGCTCGAAGAGCGATCACATGGCTGCAATAGCTGGCTGTGGATCTGCCAGCAGGGAGACTATCTGGTCTGTCAGACAGTCCCCCTGCTGGTGGGTAGTATTAAAAAAACTTATTAGTAAACATGTAAAATAAATTAAAAGTGTATTTATATATATATATATATATATATATATATATATATATATATATAATATATATATATATACATCTTATATATATGTAACGTCATACGTAGTGTATTTTAATATTAATATAAGTACATATATTAGTATTAAAATACACTTAGAATGAAGTTACATATATATAAGATATATATTATATATATAATACATATATATATTTTATTTAGATTATATATATATATATATGCATAATTGCAATAATAAATACATAAAATAAATAAATAAAATATTTTTAAAAATGAAAATAAATTATATACCGTATATACTCGAGTATAAGCCGACCCGAATATAAGCCGAGGCCCCTAATTTTACCCCAAAAAACTGGGAAAACTTATTGACTCGAGTATAAGACTAGGGTGGGAAATGCAGCAGCTGCTGGTAAATTTCTAAATAAAATTAGATCCTTAAAAAATTATATTAATTGAATATTTATTTACAGTGTGTGTATATAATGAATGCAGTGTGTGTGTGTATGAGAATGCAGTGTGTGTGTGTATGAGAATGCAGTGTGTGTGTGTGTGAGAATGCAGTGTGTGTGTGTGTGAGAATGCAGTGTGTGTGTGTATGAGAATGCAGTGTGTGTGTGTGTGAGAATGCAGTGTGTGTGTGTGTGAGAATGCAGTGTGTGTGTGTGTGAGAATGCAGTGTGTGTGTGTGTATGAGTGCAGTGTGTGTGTGTGTATGAGTGCAGTGTGTGTGTGTGTGTATGAGTGCAGTGTGTGTGTGTGTGTATGAGTGCAGTGTGTGTGTGTGTATGAGTGCAGTGTGTGTGTGTGTATGAGTGCAGTGTGTGTGTGTGTATGAGTGCAGTGTGTGTGTGTGTATGAGTGCAGTGTGTGTGTGTGTATGAGTGCAGTGTGTGTGTGTGTATGAGTGCAGTGTGTGTGTGTGTATGAGTGCAGTGTGTGTGTGTGTATGAGTGCAGTGTGTGTGTGTGTATGAGTGCAGTGTGTGTGTGTGTATGAGTGCAGTGTGTGTGTATGAGTGCAGTGTGTGTGTATGAGTGCAGTGTGTGTGTATGAGTGCAGTGTGTGTGTATGAGTGCAGTGTGTGTGTATGAGTGCAGTGTGTGTGTATGAGTGCAGTGTGTGTGTATGAGTGCAGTGTGTGTGTATGAGTGCAGTGTGTGTGTGTATGAGTGCAGTGTGTGTGCGTATGAGTGCAGTGTGTGTGCGTATGAGTGCAGTGTGTGTGCGTATGAATGCAGTGTGTGTGCGTATGAATGCAGTGTGTGCGTATGAATGCAGTGTGTGCGTATGAATGCAGTGTGTGCGTATGAATGCAGTGTGTGCGTATGAATGCAGTGTGTGCGTATGAATGCAGTGTGTGTGCGTATGAATGCAGTGTGTGTGCGTATGAATGCAGTGTGTGTGCGTATGAATGCAGTGTGTGTGCGTATGAATGCAGTGTGTGTGCGCATGAATGCAGTGTGTGTGCGCATGAATGCAGTGTGTGTGTGCATGAATGCAGTGTGTGTGTGTGTGTGTTTGAATGCAGTGTGTGTGTATGAATGCAGTGTGTGTGTATGAATGCAGTGTGTGTGTGTGTGTGTATGAGTGCAGTGTGTGTGTATGAATGCAGTGTGTGTATGTGTGTGTGTAATGCAGAGTGTGATGCAGAGCCTTGGTGGGGGGTGGGCATTTTTATTTTTTATTATTATTTTAATATTTTTTTGTTTCATGACATTTTTTTATTATTATTATTTTTTTATTTTTTATTTTATTATTATTTTTATTTTATAATTTTTTTATTTTTATTTTTTATTATTATTAATATATATAAATGTTTTCGTCCCCCCTCCCTGCTTGCTAGCTGGCCAGGGAGGGGGGCTCTCCTTCCCTGGTGGTCCAGTGGATGGGCACTGTGTAGGAGGGGGCTGTGGGGGCTGCAGAGAGATGTTACTTACCTTTCCTGCAGCTCCTGTCAGCTCTCTCCTCCTCCGCCGGTCCCTTCAGCACCTCGGTCAGCTCCCAGTGTAAATCTCGCGAGAGCCGCGGCTCTCGCGAGATTTACACTGTGAGCTGACAGAAGAGCTGAACGGACCGGCGGAGGAGGAGAGAGCTGACAGGAGCTGCAGGAGAGGTAAGTAACATCTCTCTGCAGCCCCCACAGCCCCTGTCTGTATTATGGCAATGCAAATTGCCATAATACAGACAATTGACTCGAGTATAAGCCGAGTTGGGGTTTTTCAGCACAAAAAATGTGCTGAAAAACTCGGCTTATACTCGAGTATATACGGTATATATATTCATTCTTACTGTATTTTGTTATTAATATATATTGGTAACAAAATACACTTAGAATGACATTATATATATATATATATATATATATATATATATATATATATATATATATATATATATATATATATATAAAATACAAATAACTGCAAATATATATAAATAGATAAATATATATATTACATAAATATTATATATATTATATATTACAGTCATGATTACATAAGTTTACATGTAGAATTTAAATACATATATTTGTATATATAAATTAAAATTCTACATGTATATTTAAGTAATCTTTTAACATCATAATGTGATTTTATAAATTAAAATTTGATTGACACGCCTGGCAGAACCCAGGCAGAAAGTGCAGAGAATTTAATTCGCAAGCACTATATTTAACCCGGTAACTTTCCAAGACACCATAAAACCTGTACATAGGGGGTACTGTTTTTCTCGGAAGACTTCGCTGAACACAAATATTAGTGTTTCAAAATAAAAAATTGTATTACAATGATGATATTTTCAGAAAAGTTACTTTTTTTTTGCATTTTTCACACACAAACGGCACTTTTACTGATGATATTATTGTTGTAATAAGTTTTACTGTTTTGAAACACTAATGTTAGTGTTCAGTGAAGTCTCCCAAGTATAACAGTACCCCCATGTACAGGTTTTATGGTGTTTTAGAAAGTTAGAGAGTCACATATAAGGCTTGCATTTTTTATTTTCTTTCACATTGAAATTTGCCAGTTTGGTAATGTTGCCTTTGAGACCGTATGGTAGCCCAGGAATGAGAATTACCCCCATGATGGCATACCATTTGCAAAAGTAGACAAGCCAAGGTATTACAAATGGGGCATGTCCAGTCTTTTTTAGTAGCCACTTAGTCACAAACACTGCAGAAAAATTATCTCTGTCCTTATGGGGTTAATTGACAGTTTAGCATCTACTAATCTACTAAAATGTTCTATACACTATTCTCTAAGAAAAAGTGTCCATATAAATATATATATATATATATATATATATATATATATATATATATATATATATATATATATATATATATATATATATATATATATATATATATATATATATATATATTTCTTGTCATACACTGTGCAATAACTAATTTACCATCTTGATGATCCTTTTTAACTTGGAAAAAAAAAATCTGCTGTTTTTGGCTTCCAAATACATTTTTTAAAGTCTGTAACTTAATTTACAAAAGCTATCTCTCACCTGCCTGAGTTCACAGGTTTACTGTGACATCTCAGAATTATATGAGCCTAATTACACCATCTTTAAAAATTAAATAAATCATATTTTCTTGAAATGTGATAAGAATATCATATGTGGAGAGTTGCAAACATTAACGTGAGCTCTACAATTTAGGTTCCTTGTACAGCTTCAAACCCTCTTAATGCGACTTAATGAACAATAATTCAAATACAAGAAAATTAGTTTATACAGGAGGGAACCAAACCTAACATTACTTGTGATTACTATGTTCCTCCATATAAAATTGAGAGTTTTACTATTTTCCAATTTCCTCCTTTATTCCCCTGCTATTCTGCCCATAGATGACATCTTAAAAAATAGCTCTACCTATAATGCAGAGACTCTGCAACTACATTACCTAAACCATCAGCATGATGCCATAGACAAACGTATTATTTATTATTCTCTTTATTCTACATTATTATTCTAAGTAGTTATACATGTTTTGGTTTATTCAATGTATTAGAGAGTCCGTAGGAGATCTAATAATTATACACTCAGATGTATCCATCCTAGGATGGTTGCCCGGGGCCTTACAGCCCTGCGCTCCCTCCTGTCAGTCATTCATTGTAGCATGGCCTAGTGGAGCGGACCGCGGTACAGGAAGACTTCCTGTCCGTCTGTCCAGGTACAGGAAACTAAGCTCCTGTACCTCGGTCAGCTTCGCTCCACACGCTACAAAATAGGACACACCAGGGAGGGAGGGGAGGAAAACTAAGGGATTGGGGGGGACTCTAAAGAACTGAGGAGGAAAGGGAAAATAAATACTAAGGGACAAGGGGAGGGGGTGCACTAAAAGAGAGGGAAGGGAGGGGAGAAAAAATAACCAATAGAGAGAAAAATAGAAGGATAATAAAAAAAATCTATATATATATTTGTGTAAGGGGCAATAGCCGTATATGGAGTAAGGATCCAGCATAAGCGTAGGATAGTATAAAGTGAGCAAGTCGGTTGTGGTGTGCCGAGACCGACGATACGGTAGGCCTGTAAATAAAGAGGGCCCACCAAGGAGTAAGAAAGTAAAGTAAATGGAAAGAAAAGAGAAAGTGTTGAAATGAGGAGTGGGTGGGAGGGTCATTCTGATGCTGACCTCAAGCGATATGAGTCAGGTAAGGGGTGTCCCTTATATAGGGGAGTGAATTAATTTAAGCCCCTCCCACAAATACAGGCCAAACGGCCTTAATACTTGTGTAAGGGGCAATAGCCGTATATGGAGTAAGGATCCAGCATAAGCGTAGGATAGTATAAAGTGAGCAAGTCGGTTGTGGTGTGCCGAGACCGACGATACGGTAGGCCTGTAAATAAAGAGGGCAAAAATGAATAATCAAAGATTTAATACAGTCAACAAATATATACAAATTAACCAGACATTTCCTTAAATGCATTACAGTATTTAATTCCTGGAAGAATTTTGAAGGTAGGAATCTAGGACCGAAAGTGAACACCATTTGTTGTGGGTAGGATAGTATGTTATCTCTACTGTTGGTCCGTGTTGACTCGTTTCGGAATGTGGTAGAGCCAATAGGTAATGAAATATGTGTTTACGTACGTGGGATCGTTGAAGACAATGATCTGTCTGAGTGGTGGTGATGGTAGTGAATTCTCTGGCCTGAGAAAGGCATAAAAGGCAATGTGCATGGCTGGTAATTGCCGGCTTGGTAGTATAATTGAATGGTTGTAGATCTAATAGGTCCGATAAGGATGAAAAGTTGGATGGCTATTGGTAATCTCTGAGAGGAACGTGGGAGAATGGATTCCTGAAAACCTCTGAGTATATTCTTGTCTGGTATGATAGCATGAAGTTATGGTAGTTTTGGCCATAGGTTATCCTGTGTTGTTGAATGCCTGTAAACTATATAATTAATGGTGTGTGAGATAGTTTAAGTTTAAGGTGGCAAAAAGAAGCAAACCCTAGGAGAAATGTTATGACACAGGTTGAGCTATGTCGTGTTCCAATGAGATTCTTTAAGCCAGGTGAAAAGCTGTGTTATGTGTTCTACAAGTATGGGACGAAAGTGCTAGGTGGGATAGTGCATGCTATGCTGCATGAGTATGTCTAATCCATGATTTTGTCTCTGGAACGAAAGCGTGGCCGTGACTGTATGGGCGGCTGTAGGAAGCGTATGATGAACATGCCTGGAATATAAATGAGACAATTATCGGCAGGGATGTATACATATATATAGTGAGTTCCCCAAAAATATCATGACCTTATGGATGAGTAGTGGCGATTGTTGATGATATGACATGTGCCTAGTTGTCAGAGTAACAACGGATTGATGACCCTGACCATGATTTACCCTATGCCACAGCAGCTGCTACAATGGGGTAGATCTCCCAAAGGGGCTGAAGTGGTGGAAAAATTTCCAAACCTGGATGCCATGGCCAACAGCTCCAAAGCAATCGTTCCCGGTAGATCGCTGCCAAACCCGTGGTAGACGCCGCATCTGACCATCTGGTTGGAGAAGTGTCAGACAATCCTGGAAGGAACATGCTTTTACCATGCCAAGTGGTTAAGAAATTCCCCCCCATGTGCAGGTCTGCTGTTGCTGAGGTGTCTAGGGACATCCTCTGATCATCATGTTGGAAGTGTGGAAAAAAGGGGAAAGTACTCTGGATGTGAAAGCATGGTCTTGTGGTATGATTGGCATGGCAAAATTAAGGAACCTGGTAGGGATTGTAGTTCCTTGCAGTTGTAAGTACTAAGCAGGAGGTAGTGATTGATGTAGATGAGAATGTTCCCTATTTGTCTTGTGGTAACTTGCGTGGATGCCGACTCAAGTCATATGCCCAGTAATGTGATGATAGTGTCTGGGCCTTCTGTTTCTTATGGGGTACTGGGACGCCCAAGTGGTCAACCAGACTAAGCTGCTGTGAGGCTTCTAGTGAAAAATATGTTATCTTTGATCAACAAGAAGTCTTCTAGATAGTGTATGACTGTAAGATCTCTGGATATGTTATCATAACCAGCACAGAGTATCTGCGAATATCGATAGTAGGCTAATCTGTAGCTCGAAAGTTGAGCAGGGAAAGGATTGCCCAATTTATGCCATGTAAGTGCCAGTGTGTAGGGTAGATGGTAGCCGTTTACTGCGTTGATGATATTGGTCTTACTTAACCAAGCTTCAACCCATGCTTGAGTGATAGCTGTAAAGGTAGATCAATGGTGTTGTATAGTAAGAAAACTCCTCGGAGGGTATGAGGGAGTTGAGACTTGGGGTAGCGGAGGTTTGTGGTGCAAATAGGTCTATGGTTAGTCTTTGTTTAAGGGAAGATTCCTTGTGACAATACCAATGTGTTTGGTGCCCTGCTGTAAATGGTGGAGATTGGAAGACCCCTCTGCAAATCTTGGCTATGAGTGTGTTTACAGCCAATGGTTTTGTTGTGCTGACTAAGTGAGGGCATGCTATATTCCTTGTGTTTATGATACCTGTATGGGAGCCCTTTGAAGCTCCAGAGCTTTAGTAAATCTACTACAAGTCTGGAAGGGTGATGAGTCAGTAGTGTTGAAAATGCATAGGTGTGTACAGATGGTGAGTACGTTATTTGTAAGTTGTATTGGGACACATGGTTTGTCATGTGCCCTGAACCATTTGAACATATATGCAACAGTCTATATGCAATGCAACTACTCATATCAATGGTCTCTGGTAGTTCAGAGGTGCTGGTACCTGGAGCCTGAGAGCGCTCGTCCATTTGTTTGGGACAAAATCCCTTCTGTATGGGTACCTGCAAAAATAAACATCTCTACATATTCCAATTGCCAACCCAACCAAGGGATGGTCAGTTCCCGATTTACCTGGAATCCCTGGATCTGACCACCACAGATACATCATCATATATATATGCCTTGCTTCCCCAATGCGCTGACATCATACGTGCAGGGTTAACGTCTTGTGTGTCATAAGAATTGATTGTACCAGGTAACCGAGTTTTGGTTGGTGCTGGTTGTACAGTAGCGTGAGGCCCAGCCTTGTGAGGGCTGTGGTGACCAACTCGAGATTGCCAGTCTGTCATAAATTTTTTGGCTCATGAGTTTATGAGTGAGGCTAGTATAGCCTGGGTGTCACCTGAGTTGATGTAGCTGGGCCTTCCCCTGCCTCCGTGTTGTCCGTTGATGTATGGAGGAGTTTGAATAACTCTGCTTTCCTTGCTGTAGCAGGGTAGGGGATTTGTCACCTCCTTAGGTCGGTGGTAATGTGTGGGATCGTCCAGGATCTGATTGCTGCTGGACTAGCAACATCTCCTCTGCTTGAAGGTGTATCAATTCTAGCCGGGGTGCTAGGAAGAGGTGATTCTTCACCATCTTTGTGAGAAATACTTAAATAACAATAAAGACTGCAATTATTATTTGTACCCAAGGTTCTTGCACTGGCTTGCTAGCTAAGCCGTCAGGTGAAACGATTAGGCTTGTTGTTTTTTGGTGACTGGTGAGGCCCTGCTAGTTGCCAAGTGCCTTGAGAGGCTCTATCTATGCTTGGCGCGAGAGGATTTTGAGTGGCCTCCGAACGTTGTGGCAGGATGTTGGCCTCTCGGTGACAGTAACCAGAAAATAGGAAGGGGAGTGACAGGTGAGGCCCTTTCTATGATACAATGCGAGGCGGCTAGCTCACGAGTGGCCCGAGGTGTGTATGCCTCTGAGTGTGAGGAGGGGTGTTGGCCTCGCGGGACCACTAACCGAAGCATAATGCAGAGAAAAAAGGGGGTAATACCTATTGGGCCCTAGAACCCTAATTGCCAGTATACTATTACTATTCCAGGGAAGGTAAGAGATGAATAACTACGTGAGCAGGTGTATGTACTTGGTAGTATGGTATTGAACCTGACAATCCCTATAGGTTTTTTAGTAGTAACTGTAACCTGAATGGATAAAACTGTATGGCATAAGGAAATATGGCATAGACCAAGCTTATCTTAATACGTACAGTATATGTGAAAAGTAAAGTGCTGTGATGTGTAAATATTAAACACCGTAGCCATACTGGTTAAATATGTATCAATCTTAACCCATTAAGTGCCGTATGTACAAGTGAAAATGTGGTCTGTCTCCACCTTGTATGTTGTATGTCCCCTTGCTAGGGGAAAGTCTGTTGCGTGAGCAGCGTGCTGTGAAAAATGTATGTGAACTATATTACCAGTTACGTATATACAGATGCGTCTGCTATTGTGTAACAATATATGTATTTATACCAGATGTTGATATAGTGCTTGCTATGTGAATTGTTGGATGTCTTATTGAATGGTAGGGGTCAGTGAACATGGTGTTGCAAAATGCAAGTGCACTGGAGATCTGCCGAGTGCCCTATAGGTGGAAGTGTAGTTGGATACTGATTGGTATGTGAAATGTTGTTTGTCTGTTGACCTATAGGTGTCAGTGTTTTGGTGTTTGTAAAACCCCATGAAAATTGTCAATGTACTTGACAGACCTGTAGGTGGCAGTGTTGATAGAACCACTGTTGGTCTTGATGTGAAATGTAAATTATTGTGAATTAAAACTGAAGTTGAGCCCGTGGAGTTGAGCCCCTGGAGTTTAATTTATGGTTTATGGTTATGTTTAAAACAATCTTATGTGTAATTTATATTGGCTGGTAAATTGTATATGACATGTGAAGACTGTTTTGCTGTTGACCAGTAGGGGTCAGAAATGCTGATAGTATGTTAAAATACCCTTTAACCCCTTAAGGACCAAACTTCTGGAATACAAGGGGATCATTACATGTCACACATGTGTCCTTAAGGGGTTAGTCCTACCGTTTGACAGATAGGAGTCAGTATAAAAGCGAAAATGCTGTAGTTAGTTTGTTTGCTTATGAAGTGAAATAAAGTCTGAGAAGCCTATAGTATACCGATTGACCGGTAGGGGTCAGCATGTAGGCGAAAATGCTGTGGTTAGTTGGTTTGTACATGAAGTGCAATAATATCTGAGAAGCCTGTAGTACACTGAATGACCGGTAGGGGTCAGTGTGTAGGCGCAAATGCAGTGGTTCGTTGGTTTGTACATGAAATGCAATAATGTCTGAGAAGCCTGTAGTACACTGAATGACTGGTAGGGGTCAGTGTGTAGGTGAAAATGCAGTGGTTTATTGTTTTGTACATGAAAAGCAAAAACGTCTAAGAAGCCTGTAGTACACCGAATGACTGATAGGGGTCAGTGTGTAGGTGAAAATGCAGTGTTTTGTTGGTTTGTACATGAAATGCAATAATGTCTGAGAAGCCTGTAGTACACCAAAAAGACCAGTAGGGGTCAGTGTGTAGGCGAAAAAAGAGTTTGTTGATTTGTACATGAAATGCGATAATATCTAAGAAGCCTGTAGTACACCAAAAATCGGTAGGGGTCAGTGTGTAGGTGAAAATGCAGTGGTTTATTGGTTTGTATATGAAAATGCAAAAAACGTCTAAGACGCCTGTAGTACATCGAATGACCGATAGGGGTCAGTGTGTAGGTGAAAAATGCGGTGGTTGGTTGGTTTTTACATGAAATGCAATAATGTCTGAGAAGCCTGTAGTACACTGAATGACCGGTAGGGGTCAGTGTGCAGACGAAAATGCAGTGGTTCGTTGGTTTGTACATGAAATGCGATAATGGCTAAGAAGCCTGTAGTACACTGAATGACCGATAGGGGGCAGTGTGTAGGTGAAAAATGCGGTGGTTGGTTGGTTTTTACATGAAATGCAATAATGTCTGAGAAGCCTGTAGTACACTGAATGACCAGTAGGGGTCAGTGTGCAGACGAAAATGCAGTGGTTTGATGGTTTGTACATGAAATGCAATAATGTCTGAGAAGCCTGTAGTACACCGAATGGCTGGTAGGGGTCAGTGTGTAGGCGAAAATGCAGTGGTTCGTTGGTTTGTACATGAAATGCGATAATGTCTAAGAAGCCTGTAGTACACCCAAAGACTGGTAGGGGGTTTAAACAAATGATATGCATGAACATGCAATAGTTTTAGAACAGACTTAGACAAAATTCAGCCGTAAAGTGAGGACCTGACCCGTGAATGGTGCCGTGGGACTGATGCCTGGCGTAACGGGTAGGTCAACTTACGGTTTGTGAGTCACTTGGGCACCATCCACGGCGATGGATTGAAGAAAGAAGGTGGTAGGCCGGAAAAGCCTGTGGCTGGATTCCTGACACAGCTCTGCTTAGAAAACCTCATGGAGTAATCAGGTAAAATGGCGTCTGGATGACCCGGAAGTGGAAATCATTCTGATGCTGACCTCAAGCGATATGAGTCAGGTAAGGGGTGTCCCTTATATAGGGGAGTGAATTAATTTAAGCCCCTCCCACAAATACAGGCCAAACGGCCTTAATACATATATATATATATATATATATATAATAAATGTGTTAATAATATAAAATATATATATCCTGTTTTCCCTCTGTTGCTCACTTCTCAATTTATTTGTGAATAAAATCAGGGTTCAGCATTTCCTATCAATCATTTGTTTTTTTGGCACCAAAGGCAGAATTCAGAATCACAAACTAAAATGGACATGCCTGGCTATTACGTGTTTCAGTTTGTTTGTGATTTGGGTGCATTAGGGCTTGGAGTTCAGAAATTCAATCTATCACATTTGGACAAATTGCAATTCAGACCCAAACAAGTCTCCAAGTCTAGTTAAAACATGGTGACCCTTTATCTGAGTGAACACTAACTAAAAGTATGCTGATTCGATTAGAGGAGTGCTGGAAAAAGGCTTGGCAGATTTGGAAATGGTCTTGATGACTTCCAATTGCCTCCTGATTATATACGAGTTTACTCTCTGAATAATATCCCTTGAATAATGCACAATAATAAGTACGAACTACAAATGACTGAATAACCTATGAATTTCTAGAAACATTATTTTAAAATGTTTTTTTTCTTCACTACTTTACATTTCTCTTTCCTTATATCTCTTATAATTGGATGCTGTACCACCACATATTTACAGTTTAAGAAGCCTTACATGTTCTCTTATTCAAATGGAGCATATGTTTTTCATCTAAAGATATAGCAACATATTTTTCACGCCTTAATAAAACCATATGTGGAAGAAATGAAAGATATATGTAAATACTGATGACTGGTTAGATGTATGGAACGCAAACCCTGCCATTTTAATAAGTGTGAACAACACTTTCAGCGTATGTACTAAGATACTAAGATCTCATCCTAGTTTGTCTGTATAAAATGAATATAGAATGATCCACAGCAGTATAGCACTCAAATATAACCTCTGTTTCTAATATATATCAATTACTTATTGTCGCATTCTTCTGTCTATATTTCTCAATTTTCTTTTATAATATATTCTTCCACCAGTATTAAAATGGTCTATTTTTTCTGCCTTATATGTATATCTTCTTTTCCATTCTCCTTCTGATTATCCTGTAAAATTGTTATTGTTCTATTTTGAAATAGATGTTGCTATTTTACCTAACAAAGTTTAATGATATATATATATATACATATCTGTAGTATAGTTGCTACATGTAAAAAAAATAGATATAGGGCCCAATTTCTCTCTTATATATATAAACACAGTATATTCTCTAGAAGTTCCTTTTTATGGATATAGAAATATGATTAATCTTAAACTGCCATTGAACTAGGGCTATTTAATATCATTTTATTGAATATATGAGCTATTCTATTTTTGAAATTATGGAAAGTAGGCCATGCTGGTTGTTCTCAGCCATGTACTTTAAACTTATAATGTCTACCGGAAACAGGAGTATTTTCGGTTTGCAGAAATAGCTAAACTTCTAGTTTCAGACTTAAGTTTGCCTCCGCTTTTCTTGAAATTTTATGTCAAATAATGGTAATTTAAAGCCTGAGGCATGTTGAAAATGCAGAGTTATTTTTATGAAAAGCTTGTAGAACTGTCCTCTGCCGCTATATCTGACTGACAGATAGTGCCATAAATACTTTCACTTCCTCGTCCGTGTTGTCCCTTGAGATGCTTCTTGCTGCTTATATCTGTGATACACTAAGCTGCTTTCACCTACACAATAACAAATGGTCGATTCCACTGAATCATGGAGATTAACCTCTTCACTGCAGCAAGGGCCTGCAAAACACTAGTTTACAACAAAGCTTCTCTCCACTTCATACTGCAAACCAATGATCAAAAAGCATTTTGAGTATCTGTCTTAAACTGAATTGGTAAAGTATTTATATTGTTTTCGTTTTTTTCTAGGCTCATCTTGTGTCTTGTGAAAGGTCAGATTTTAATATTTTTATTTCACCAGATATTTCCCAGTTTTTTTAAAGATTGAGAAACATAATAAAATACCCAACTTATTACACTTTTGACCATTTATTGAGAGAACGTGGTTGCGTAACCAGATGATAAAAGATCACATCTGGAAGGAAGGTAGCAGCAGGAATTAAGTAGTTCTTTGATCCTCTAGTTTTTTTTTTTTTGTACAGATATCGTAATAAAAGGAAGATAGACATGTGAGTTATTCAATAAGTGTAGCATGATCTGGGATTGCTTTATTATTAAGAGGGCTCTAGAGGCAAGTGAGATGATTAAATGACAGCTATGCTGAGTTGAGCACAAAGTCATCCAATGGTATGAGAGGTTTGAGAACTATCTTCCTTAGAAAACTCAGACAAGCTTATTGTAGATAAGAAACATGGGAAATGTCGTTCACATATTCTAGAATACTACGATTATGTATCTGTAGTAAAGTTGCAACATATAAAAAAATAGATATAGGGCCCATTTTCTTAACTTCACACATAGGGGGTTATTCGTAAAGTAGTGACCTGCGGAGAATTGGCATGATCCTTTCACCATGCACACAAGGATAGCTACTACAAACACTCTCCGTCTCAGCAATTGTGGCCTATGTTTTGCAATATTCTTATTTATGCACCACATAGCCACCAGGGGCTGAGAGGGAAGACAGGGGCTGAAGGAGGGGGGGGGGGGGCAGGGGCTGATGGAGGGGGGGGGGCTGGGGCTGAGGGAGGGGGAGACCGGGGGTGATGGAAGGGTTAAAGGGGCTGAGGGAGGGGGAACAGGGGCAGAAGAAGGGGACAGGGGCTGAGTGGGGGAAGGGGACTGAGAAGAAGGGATAAATAAAAAAACAACTAACGTTTATTCCCACACTCACTGAGGCTTACCTTCAGTCAGGGAAGTCGGCTGGCCTCTCCTGATGATGCCAGGAGGAGGGGGTGTGACTTCCTCTGCTCTTCTCCCAGACTTCTCAGCGGTCCTGGGAGAAGAGCAGTGGTAGTCACGCTTCCTCCTCCTGATATCATCAGGAGAGGTCGGCCGACTCCACTGGATGCAATCAGACAGGTGAGTTGAAAATCCGAGTCCCCATCCCCCTGCTCTGGCACCCTAATACGGCCGCTTGTGCCGCCTTATGGACGAGCTGGCCAAGCTCTCACATTGGTGGGTTAGTGGACGTCTGTGTACATATACTGCTCTAGAATATCTAACATTTTCCTAAGCCCTTTATATATATATATAAAAAAACACATAATATGATAGGTACCAAGTATTCTGACAGACTAAAAACACACAAAATAAGTTAAAAAAAATAGCATGTTATGCTGTCACCAAAAAAAATCATCAGCAACGCAAAATGTATCTTTCAAACAATAAATTTATACATAGACTATCCTGTTTAAAAAACAACTCCCAACGTGTACCAGCCCACCTATACTGACACACATCAATTATATACCACAAGTCCCTCCGTTAATGGAGTACTACAGGAATCGCCTTAACAGACGAGCTCACATTGCTGGGTAGGCTAGTGGCACTGTAACGACCGGCTCCATAAAGCTAGTAGGCACCCAGGCTTACCTATATTGGCTACACGCATAATATACTCCACACCTGTACTAACATAATGTGTTCTACCATATAGAGAGGCACACCGCCTAAAGTCCCCAAGCAGACACTGAGCAACGGCTGTCGAGCCCACCTCAGCGCCTCTCAAGTGCACAGGCCACGCTTGCTCATAGATGACACACTCCTACTGATACAACACTTTTAACTTTGCTCCAAGTATCGTCTCAAAATTATACTAACGATGCTAGCAAACCATCCTCACACACATGCGTGCAGCCCCTTAATTCAAATGTAGTGTCGGGATAACGGAGGTGACCACTACAGTTACAAAAGCATATTTTATTTAACAATGTTATCTTTACCCTTTATTTCGATACCTAGCCTCACAGCCCTTCATGCAAGCACAATATGATTATCTGCTCAGCGTGCACAAAAGCATACTGCTCTTGCTACTCATGCTAGCCTAGTAACTGTTTAGCTTGGTATATTAACCAGCAGTTCTGTAAGCCCCACCAAAATGCAATATGTTTAGCGAGGTGCGCGAACCAAGCGCCTCATGTAAGATCCAGAAAGGGGTTACAAGGAGCTTTTGATTTCGGTTTTGCTTTGTTTTCCTTGGATTTGTTAAACAACAAATGCATTTCGGATCTTAGGGTAAATGCCTAAAAATAACCCATCTTGAATATTCTATGATATGCTGCCATGGCAACTTTAACCTAATACTCCATGAAGCGGACCTCTTGCATTGCATACATCGAGCCCAACTCACCTGATGAACCATGTCTTTAGCGTCTAATCTGTACACCAAATGTGTCCCGCATATCTAACATATCCTCCCTCCATATAAAAATGCCTGTATGTTAAATGACCTTACCAACATAATCCCCATGTTCATAGTTAAGGCTTTATGCCTTCCTAGCAATGTTAAGACATGGTATATAGTGGAACTGTCACACACGTACCATTGCATGTTTTTCAAGCCTGTATATAATATGTTTTCGTTACAGTATAATATAAAAACACAATATAAAAACAAAAATGAGGCATAAATGTCGCGGAAATGTACAACTTTAATGTCATTGCTGTACCGGCCCTACATTGTGTATCATTTGTATATTTCACTTTCTCCATTCTGTAACCCAACTTGTATGCCTTAATAAAAGAAAGATTGACAAAAAAAAAAAAAACCAACTCTGCAGTTTCCAAATTCACTCCCCCCCCCCATTACTGACACATGACATGCATTAATTTTTGTATTTCATTAGGTATCTGCTCTTTTATTTCTTTGTAAAAATGTATCCACTATACAGTGAGTTGTAGTAAATTGACAGCCATGATTTATATCAGTTTAATTAGCATTTTTTAAATCATCCCATGTGATGATAAACTACTTTTTCCGAAATCATCTGGTGTAAAGGGAATTATAGGATAAAATCTGTCATATAGACCAGAATGGGATGCTCCTGATTCAGTGTCTAATCCTTATGTAGGTAAGGTCTGCCTGAACCACTAATTAGTGCAACGATAAAGAATAACTTTTTGTTTTTAACTTAGTTTTTGCCAATATTTGAATACATTATATAATACATTATAATTAGAGATCATCTCCATCCTAATGTGTCCCTTTACATTTTCATCAGATGGAGCAAGCTCTGTTTAACACAACATTTTAGCCAAGATTGACTGTATCAATATTTATAAAATGGAACAAAATAGAAATTGATCTAAGGCTGCATCGCATGTCATCGCAGCGTCTGCAGCCATCTCAGGAGAGCAGTTAGGGCTCCAGGCAGTCGGTCACCTTCAAGGAGAAAAATTGCTTTAAAGCAATTGATATTACAAAAGTTATATTCCTCATATCATTGTGAGTCCATATTTAAGTAAATAAAAAAATCTAGGGTAAAGAAATAGTTTTGAATGAAAACACCTATGCCAGTAAGTTTAGAAATAAATAGATAAATAAATGACAAGTGAAAAGAGAAATAGCAGTATTTAAAAATTCAGTTCTAGTTGGACAATATGTGCTTTAGTGTTAATATTAGGGTTTATTCACTGAACTGTTAGTTGTAGTGGATTGCAAAGTTAAGGCTGAAATATCCAAGCTGTGAGATGGTTATATTTTTTACAGAATAACAATGTACACTATGCTGTTTTGAAGTTACACAGCAAGGTAGGATTAAAAAGATTTAGGTCCATCAAGTTTAGTCAATCAAATAACTGTATTATTGAAAAAGTAAGTGACAAACCCAACTTAAACTTAAACTCAGAATTTTTTCTACCAGATTCAGTGGAGCACTTAAATATGTGAATAAAACGTAATGGTACACATAGTGCAAACAAGGGATTTATACATACCACATTTTTACAGATCCTTGATCATCCAATGTTGTGTATACCTTTAAGAAAAATATTTTTAAAAAAACAGAAATAATGCAGTACCCGTATGTACACAAGTGTAATATACACATAAATTGGAACACTCACATATTCCAGGTTGTAGAGTGCAGGAACATTGATGTTAAAAAAATAAAATTAATAAAAGTATAAACCTTAAAAGGTATATGCTTTATTAGAACTTACAATTAAAATATCAAACAATATTTTTAACTAGTCCCAGTGACGCGTTTCGCCGGAAGGGCTTCTTCACTCTGGTGCAGTAAACCATCAAGTCCTACTTTCAGTTTTTATATGATTCCTAAGTGCTGCAATTCTCTTTAGGTGTGTTCTTCCTGTATTCCAAGCCTCTATCTGGTGTTTGATTTCGGCGATGTCACTTCCTGTCAAGTCATATCCTTTTTTTCATTACAGATGGATAGGCTCCACCTTCTTTTTGCATACCACCTCGTATTTGCGTTTCAGTGAGTCATTGGAAGAAAAAAAAATGTTTTTTTTCTTTCTTTCCTTTTTTCTTTTCCTTCTCCTCCTCTTCCCTCTTCCTTCCACCTTTCTTCCCTTTAAGATTTTAAAGTTCTCTCAAAGTCTCTCCTAATGGTGGCATTGAAAACAAAACATATACACATATTAGTAAATACATTGTTATTGCCTTTGTACTAGATTATTTTATGCAAACCAATAAGTTTGAATGACTATCTGTTCCTGTCCAGATTAAGACTAATAAAGTTGCGTGCACGTGGAAGTAAATTCACACTGAGACACAGGGTTCAGGTTAATGAAAGAACTTCGGAAGCTTTAATGGCTTGGCTTAAAAAATGGGTGCGCAGACCCTTATAAAGGCATTATTACATCACTATAAGAATTCAAGATAACAACAAGTAAACATTATTAATTGGTTTAGGTGTTAAGTGGTTAGTTAAATGCCCTCCCATCAAGAGGTGGTGACATCATTGACATGGGAGTGGGCACAAGATGCAGGCGCCATCTTGTTACCATGCGGTGCTCACTCGATGGGAGGGGTGCTTTGGCAGCCATTTTGAGTAGTTGGCATAGTTAGTTTCAAGGTTAGTTTTTAAGGCCTTTTAGTAAATACACATTTTATTATTCATGTAGGTTAGCTGCTACAATGTTTCATTCTACAGGAATCTAACGTTCTGCTGACACACATTTTATTCTAAGAAAGCATGTTTTTAAGACAATTTTATGAGGCCTAATAATTCTACAACACCTTATTCGTATCATTCTTAATTTAGGGCAATGTTATCCTTAATAAAAAATATTTACATATATCCAGAATCAATGATAGGTTTTTGGGGAAAGTCATATCATATTATAAATATTAATGTATAAGAGGTGTGCATATATATATATATATATATATATATATATATATATATATATATATATAGAGAGAGAGAGAGAGAGAGAGAGAGAGAGAGAGAGAGAGAGTATAAAAGCCGTGGAGAAACTACTTATACTCTAAAAAATGTAAATGTACAAGAGGTAATCTAAAAGAGTATAAAAGCCGTGAAAAAACTACCGTATATACTCGAGTATAAGCCGAGTTTTTTAGCACATTTTTTGTGCTAAAAAACCCCAACTCGGCTTATACTCGAGTCAATTTGCATTGCCATAATACAGACAGGGGCTGTGGGGGCTGCAGAGAGCGTTACTTACCTGTCCTGCAGCTCCTGTCAGCTCCCTCCTCCTCCGCGCCGTCAGTTCAGCACCTCGGTCAGCTCCCAGTGTAAGCATGTTATAGAATCTTTTATTTTAATTTTTTCTGAAGGGGAAACGAACTCTCTAATAAAACGTTTGTGGTTGTCTGTTCTCTTACATGCCAGACATTGTCCACATCCATAAAAACTTGTATTGCTATTTAAAAAGGTAATTTTATGGAGGCGTGGCTACCAGCGATACCGAGCGGACGCTCAGGCCTGAGAAAATATATCTATTAACAGCCACAAAAGCAGAGATTTCACCTCAAAACAAAGACATCCCCCCTATAGAGATATGGGGAGAAGAAATAGGAAGGCTCAAGGGTCGGCGGGTTCCCACCAGCCAGATATCAGAACCTCATTTGAACGACCGACAGACTCACAGGCCGTAAAGATGGCGCCGGACTCACGCCACACACAGGCGGAATCTGAGGCCTCGCAGGACGAAGAAGATCCCACACCCTCCCCACAGTCCGGAACACCATCCGGCCTCTCTGACATGGAGGAAGACGAGACACCCTCCACAAAAGGGGACATTAACAGACTCCTCGCAGAAATGAGGAACATATGGGGAGCAGAACTCAAGCAAGTCCAGGCTGGGGTAGGGGAGCTGAACCAAAGAGTCCAGGCACTGGAAAGCCGTGAGACGGCCAGAGAAAATAAACAAATGGCCAGGGACATCCAACTGGACAAACTCACCTCACAAGTGCAGAAACTGAGACGATCGGTGACCACAATTGAGGCAAGGCACCGGCGGAAAAACCTCCGTCTCCGAGGGGTCCACGAGTCGATAACCGATGAGCAGCTCCTGCCCTATGCCCACAAGCTGATAGTGCACATGGGAGTGAAGGGGGGTGAGGACAAGCAGCGGTTCTCCTCAGCATTCCGGGTGCGGAAATCGGCGGCAGCCCCTAGTGGAGCACCCAGGGACATCATCATGGTGACCCTGGATATCACTATAAGATCAGCTATAATGGCACGTTCCCGTGAAATGGGGGTAATCACTAATGGAGGCCACACAGTGGCTATATTTCCTGACATACCTTTCACTGTCCTCACAGAGAAAAGAAAGCTGGCGCCTATAGCCAAAAGGTTGCGAGACTCGGGAATAAGATACCGCTGGGGAGTGGAGGGTACACTCCTAACGGAAATAGAGGGAGAGAATGTGGTCTTGGCATCGGAATATGACCCGGAGCCCTTCCTGCAAAAGGTGGGTCTGCCCCCGGCAAGGGACATCCCCACGACTAACAAGAGTCCCGAAAGCCCGGATAGTCCCAGTGGGACTGACCACACACAGAGCAAACCACCCAACTTCCAGATAAAGAGGCTGACTCCTGCACACAGAGCCGCAGAAACAAGACTGTCCGACAAGCAGGACCGAAAGAACAACATCACTCATAGGAAATTCCTTTGGTAACCTGACTTAATCTGTTGACCTACAAAAACCGGCCACCGACCATGCACTTCGAAACAGTGACAAACAGGACAAGCACCTGAAGCCCCAGCACCTCTCTAGCGGACGCCTACATGGATAACCCCGTAGAGACCCAACCGCCCACCTAACTACATGGCATTACTACTTGGTGACACGACTGAATGGGCTGCATAGCTGCATGCGATGCATCGCTACATGTACTGCGATACTCGATATCTTAGGTCAATGTATTACGGCACCAACATCATAGCGCTGTACTAAATATAACGTTGCTAGGGATATTACAATGTTGGAGCTGTCGCATATTTAGAGAGGCTACATTATGAAGATGTTGCAGAACCAAGGATGCTGCGGCACCAAGGATGCTGCAGTACCTGCAATAACTGTGATGATGCAGTACCTGAGATGTAGCAGACCCAGAGACGTTGCAAACCAGAGGTGCTGCAGAACCAGAGAGGTTGCATTAATAGTGATGTTGCACTACTAGAGCTGTTAAGTTGCAAGCGTTGTTGCATTTCCGGAGCTGTCGCATCACTAGAGTTGTTGCATTAAATGTGATGTTGCATAATCAGGAATACTATGTTACCAGAGATGCTGCATAATCATAAGGGCGGCTTACTATATATCTTATACCGCCACGTGTACTGCATAACTGTATTATTAAGTTTCTATATTCATATACAGAGAGAGGGTGCACTACCAAATATAGGGTACAACTACAATCCTGCATTGCAAAAGAGACTACACTACTGATTATAGGACCTAACTATGTAAAGGCATACTCGTGTATATATAGCATAAAGGTACACGTTGACTACACTTGGCATTTCTAACGCAGGCCCTCACTGTGGATACTGCATAGGTACATAATAGGCACTAATATGCATATGTGGGGTCGCTAACCATGTTGCATGCTCAAACATATCGCAGTGTCAAGAATGTGTTATAGAGGTGTTAAATATGTTAAACATCCACATAGACGGCAGCACTACACAAATCACTGTGATAGCCATATTATAGCGCTAGTAAGATGTTACTAAAAAGTTGTTGCATAGCCATGTTACGAATTTATTGTAATACTGAATATACTGCATAACTGTGCTGATATCATAACCGCATATACCATACAAATGTACATGTTGATATTTTCAAAATAAAAAAATACAAAAAAAAAAAAAAAGGTAATTTTATTCTCAGTTTTCTTTAAATGGCTTTTCACTAATGTGTCTTTCAAATTTCTGACGCCTCTGTGTATAAAAAAAGGTTGTGCTGGTAGAATATTTTTCAACACTGGATTTTGTAATAAGATCGGCCAGTGTTTCTTGATTTTACCTCTGACCTTTGAAATTTCTGTACTATAATCACATATGAATGGAATTTTGGCCAATTTCATCTTTGAGTTTTTTCTTTGTATATTAAAAGTTCTTCTCTTGATCTATCCATTATCTCTACTCTGTCTGCTTCTTATTGTATTTCCTTGTAGCGTTTCACTTTGAAGTAATTTTTTATCCTTAATGATTGTTCCTCAAAAACCTTTTTGTCTGCGCAGTTCTGCCTGATTCTGAGGAATTATCCTTTGGGGGCATTGTCGAGCCATAGAGAAAAATGACAACTGTTAACTTCAATAAAACAGTTGGCATCTACAGGTTTTAAATGATTTTTTGTTTTAAAAATATTATTACCAATATAAATATGTAGGTCTAAAAATATTATTTATTTTTTCGATTCCATATACAGTTTAGTTCAATTCCCCAAGTGTTTTTGTTTAAAAAGGATAAAAAACTTTTTAAGTCTTCCTCTTCTCCTTTTCAGATGGAAAAAAATATCATCTATGTATCGGCCATAGGAACTAATGTTCTGCGCCCAGTTATTTTGTCCATATATATATGATGTTTCCAAATGTGCCATAAACAAGTTAGCATAACTGGGCGTGAACTTTGTTCCCATGGCTGTACCTTGAATTTGTAGCAAATACTTGTCACCATACCAAAACAAGGTTAATTCCTTCTGTTAAAAATTCTATTTGCGGGGCTAAAAAGTTTAAGCTATCTTCTAAAACATTTTTTGCTGCTTCACAGCCTAAAGTGTGAGGGATGTTGCTGTATAGTGCTGTGACATCACAGGTTATCATCCCAAAGAATTTTCTCTAGGAGCTGTAACATAGATGTAGTATCTTGTATATTTGATTTGGTTAGTTTAACTAGAGGTTGCAAGTATACATCAATGTATTCTGATACTCTGCCAGACACGGCATCAATTCCCGCTAAAATTGGGCGCCCTGGAGGGTTATTAATGTCCTTATGGACTTTAGGGAGAAAATTATTATTATTATTTTATATGTTTTGTTATCATTTAAAATTCTGTGAGCTTCTTTATCATAGTATTCGTTAGACATGAGAACTATTCCTCACCCCTTATCTGCTGGTTTTATCACTAAATTTTAATTCTCTTTTAGTTCTTTCAACCCCTGTTTTTCTTGTAATGTCAAATTATTTCCAAAGTTATTCTTTTTGCTAGTTCCAATTTTGTTTATCTCTGTCATTGCAATTGTTTCAAAGGAGGTCATTTGGTCCGAGATCATGTTGCTCAGAAAAAAAGGGGATTTGTCTCTTAAATTTGTGGTATTATGGGGGCGGGGCTAAGCGGCCACGCTGAACGGTCGCACATGAAACGAGCTCCAGGCCAAAACGCTCTAAATCAGCTAAAATCAGGGCAAAAAAACGACAAAAGATGAATAAGCGACCTGGAGAAGATAACCCTAAACTGCCAGAGCCAAGCACCAAGCATCCCGACCAAATTCAGAGGCTCCTAACCGGGGATCGACCTGAGGCCTACCAGAGGCCTACTCGGACACAGCGTGGGAGGCGGCCGACCCCTAAGCTGACCGCAGCCACTCACCTGGAGGTCTCCCCGGCACACTCCCTCCCCCCCCCCGCCGGTGAGGGTTATCCCGGCAACCACAGCTTGAGACACACACAGGAGCAAATTACAGCGATGACTGGCAAACGAGCAACCACGACTACACAGCCAGCAGAGACACGGAGCAGCCAGAGCTCAGCCAAGATGGCCGCCAAGCTAATGCCACAGAGAGGTAGCACGGGCAGCCATTCACACACTCACTCCCTGAAGGCTCTTGACCGGCTCTGCTCGAGCCTATGCACGATACTGTGTGACGGCGGAATGCCATACCGTCAAGCAGCCCGTGTAGTGGCCTCATGGATACGTCCTGTGACCCGCCGGCGCTACTATTGACTCCCTCTGCAAACCTTCAAGGCGGCCATTCTGCCGCGCAAGCATCGACGACCGCAATGGCGGGACAGGGATCCAAGCAACCCGGGTGCTCGCACCCACTCCCACGCACACAGGAACGAGACCGCCGGGCAACCCCAAAGACCAAGCGACGCACCCAAATACAGAATCTCAGGCCTGATTGTAACCACTCTGCACTACAGGGCTAAAGAGGACCGCCGGAAAACCATCGCCTCGACCCTCATCTTAACATGGGGCAAACCGCATGGTGAGAAACAGAGGGGTCGTTACCTGCAGAGCACTATCACGCTGGACTACCCCCAGACGCACACCAGCGGCATCGGACTGACCAGCCGCAAAGGAAAGGACGAAGACGATAAAGCCCGAGCTGAACCAACAAGGGGTATCGGATAAACTTACTTACTGCAACACACGGGTATTTATAGCACAGACTGCCCAGAGCTCTCGCAACAGCTAAATACCCAATCTCAGTAGCCTAAGACTAGCTCCACACGGACTATACACCCATGCCTGCACTAACCTGCTAGTATAATGTTACTACTGTTGATCCTTGCTTCTAACGCTCCAATACTCAATTACCTAATGACACAGCGGGGCAAACTAGACACAGAGGGAATTGTAATGTGTATATACAACAATGGCAAGGCTTAGTACAGTTATATGTTCCATGCTATATAATGTTTCCCAGCTTGCATATACATAGACCAATCGTGATATACACTATCTCAGATAGCTATTGCTAATGTGCAATTCATGCCTATGTACCATGACTATAGCAGCACAGCAGACTAGTACTTATGACAAGTCGTTCATATGTTGCACACTACTCTAGATCTCTCAACTCACCAACCCATCTGCTTCCTTTAGCGTGCCCAGAAAACACATAAGCGTGCCTTCCCAACAACAATTACATGTCACATACCTACAACATCCCTAAGCCACACATTAACCCTTACTTGCAATCTTATATATCCTGTTACAATTTAACTTCAGGGATATATCAAGCCATTTATGCTACATATGTGGTTACCTCACTAGTTACGTATATTACGAGCCTCAACCGATCGTCCGCTACTGAGGGCGATAAAATGAAGCGCCTGTATAAGCTGCTCTAAAACCATTTATGCCATAGCCTGCCCGTTGCTCTCAAGGTGCTTGCTGAGAGAAGCCTATCTGCGAATCAAGCTAATGTTTTCTATTATTTTTATGAAGCTTACGTTGTAGCCTTGTTTACCTGTCTACTTTAAAAGATGTTAAAGCGACAAATGTTAAAAGCGACTCATGTTAAAGCGACTCATGTTAAAGCGACACATGTTAAAGCGACACATGTTACCAATTCTGTGACTGATGAGAGCACTAAAGCGACTAACCATAGCATTAACGCGACCGTTCATTGCCTGAAATCGACTACCAGATATCTAGCATGACCATCATTTACAATGCCTAGGCCCTAACATGTCTCTACAGCGACTAAAATCCTAACCTGCGACATCTTTACAGCTAGTATAGCATATGACCAAACCTAATTACTGTATGAACCTGTTGTAAAAGCTGACCTTAGGCTGACTATAACAAAAAATTGTGCCTGTTAATCACTGATCCCACATGTTTAGCGTGGAAAATGCTTGGGGATTGCTTACGGGGCACCTCATGCCTATTTGTTATACTTATGCGCACTACCAAAATAAAGAATTAAAAAAAAAATAATAATTTGTGGTATTATATTTCGTATTGCAGATTTCTCTTTCTAGTGGATTCCTAATAAAAAACATTTTAAGGCATACATTTCTCTTAAATTTATTTAAGTCGACGTACATTTTAAACGGGTTCAAATGTTTGCTAGGAGCAAACTTTAATCCCTTTCTCAGTACTTTTATATGGTTGTCTTTTAAATCGATTCCACTCAAGTTAAAAATCCCTATGAGGGGTGAAGTGTTTAGTGTATTTTCCTTTTTTCTCTGTTAGACTGATACTCCCCCTCTTATTCCTCTCTTTCTGTTGTTCTTTTCGAATATTTGAACGGACTCAATTCTTCTTCCCCTATATTTTGTTTTTTCCTCTCTCTTACTTGTCCACTCCAAAAAAGGCATTGCAAGAAATAAAAAAGAATGAAAATTTTGTGATAAAACCAGAAGATAAGGGGGGAGGAATAGTTCTTATGTCTAAAGAATACTATGATAAAGAATACTATGATAAAGAACACACCTAAAGAGAATTACAGCACTTGGGAATCGTATAAAAACTGAATGTGGGACTTGATGGTTTACTGCACCAGGGACTTCATGGTTTACTGCACCATTCCGGTAAAATGTGTCTCTGGGAATATTTATAATATTATTTGATATTTAAATTATTAGTTCTAATAAAGTGAGTATTTTACCTATTTATACGAAAATATTTGTTACAAATGGTATCACACTATATATGCATCTCTTTCCTTGAGATACTGCATACTACTGCTGAATACACAATAAAACACCTAAACTACTCTTCATAAAGTAAAAGGGGCAAGTCGCCTAAATGGACCTACAGGCGAATTACTCTCTGAGCTAGGTTATAGCTCTGGAATGTGTGAGTGTTCCAATTTATGTTCCACTTGTGTACATAAGGATACTGCACTATTTCTGTTTTTTTTTTTTCTTAAAGGTATACACAACATTGGATGTTCAAGGATATGTAAAAATTTGGTATATACACACCCCTTGTTTGCACTAGGTGTACCATTAAGCTTTATGCATATATTTAAGCGCTCCACTGAATCTGGTACAAAAAATTCTGTCTTTGATGTCATTTTGTGGGGAATTGCACATTACATTGTGGTAGCAGCTAAAAGATTAATTATTTTGCACAGTCAATCGATATAACACTTGCACTTTAATAAGCGCTCATATACATCAAACTTAAACTCAACTTAAACTGACTTTTAATTTAGCCACAGTTGGCAGTGAGATTTCTTCTTGGATCAGCATGCTATTATCCTGCCGTGTAAAGGAACAATCTGGGCACCATAACCACACTACAACCACTTCATACCAATTAAGTGGTTCCAGCACCAAGGGTCTCCCCTTGCCTCAACATCTCCAAGTTCCTTATTGCCCTCAAATGGCCCAAAATGTTCATGGATCATCAGATATTACTCACTATATTTACAATAATATGCAAGTTTAATTAGGTTAGGATGTATTCATGTTATCAAAGAGGCAAAAGTGAAGCAAAGTACAAAACTCTTTCACTATATGGTTCAGTGATAATACAATTTCACCAGTGTGACATAACACCAAGTGTTATAAATAAATGAAAAGACTTTCCTCTAAATTGTGGATTTTAACCCGAAGATCTCCTCAAATCTTCCATATAAACATGAAACCAAAATATGGGTCAATCCAACTATAGGGAAATAAAAAGTAACATAGTGCAACGCTGTTTTGAAATATATGGTAGTGTTACGTGCCAAATGGATCACTCACACTTTTACTGTAAAAACAGGGCGTATCAAGATTCCTTGTGGCTCTCTGGTATTTCTCTGGTTCCCAAATTATTCAATCTCATTTGTGTGGAGAGAATAAAAAATCCAAAATGAAAGATAGAAAGGCTTGTGCAAAGTACAAAAAGCATTTATTACTTACACATAGGTAAGGATCAATCAGCATAAAATCAAGCTTAAAACTGCCCCCAATGCGTCCAACGCGTTTCTTCCCACTTCAGGGACTTCCTCAGGGACCTTGCAGCAGTGTGGCACATAAATCATAAATAAAACATTCCCTCTCCCTCCCTCTTAAATACACCCCACAATTAGTCAAATAACATTCATTCATGAGTTCCACCGGTGAAGATCAGCTGTCCGCGATCAAGATGCGATCACTTCCTGGTTTCGGGTGGATGATGTCATCACGTTCCGTTGCGGACGTCCGCCGTGCGTTCCACTTGCGTTTCATTCGCGTTCCACACGTTTTTTTCTCTCAATAGATCTGTTCTTTTCTTTTATAATTCACAAACGGTCCATCAAAGTAGGACCATTCAAGAATCGTTGTGCCTATGCACCACACAACGATGCTGTAGCAGCGGCCAGAAAAATTGATGTTGGTTTCCCAGGCAGAAAGTGCCCTAAAACATTGCGGTTTGAACCCTAGTTGGTGGCGGATAAGTCACGCAAGTCAACCGGCATTCAGAGCTAAAATACAGCAGCGTGTGGACCATTTTTAGCCCAAGGCAGCTCATCTCATCAGGCCTTTTTTAGTCGAATGTATTGCCCACTGTCAGTCCCTTCGGGATCCATCCCTCATTCATCTTAATAAAGGTGAGGTAATCTAGACTTTTTTGACCTAGGCGACTTCTCTTCTCAGTGACAATACCTCCTGCTGCACTGAAGGTCCTTTCTGACAGGACACTTGAAGCGGGGCAGGCCAGAAGTTCTATCGCAAATTGGGATAGCTCAGGCCACAGGTCAAGCCTGCACACCCAGTAGTGAAGGGGTTCATCGCTCCTCAGAGTGTCGATATCTGCAGTTAAGGCGAGGTAGTCTGCTACCTGTCGGTCGAGTCGTTCTCTGAGGGTGGATCCTGAAGGGCTGTGGCGATGCGTAGGACTTAAAAAGCCCTGCATGTCCTCCATCAACAACACGTCTGTAAAGCGTCCTGTCCTTGCCGGAGTGGTCGTGGGAGGAGTAGGATTACTTTCACCTCTTCCCCTGTTAGATTCCCGTTGTGCTGTGACATCACCCTTATACGCTGTGTAAAGCATACTTTTTAATTTATTTAGCAAATGCTGCATCCTTTCCGACTTGTTGTAATTTGGTAACATTTCAGCCACTTTCTGCTTATACTGGGGGTCTAGTAGCGTGGACACCCAGTACAGGTCGTTCTCCTTCAGCCTTTTTATACGAGGGTCCCTCAACAGGCACGACAGCATGAAAGACCCCATTTGCACAAGGTTGGGTGCCGAGCTACTCATTTCCCATTCCTCCTCCTCAGTGATCTCAATGAAGGTATGTTCTTCCCCCCAGCCACGTACAACACCATGGGTACCAGATAGGTGACAACGAGCACCCTGGGATGCCTGTTGTGGTTGGTCTTCCTCCTCCTCCTCAAAGCCACATTCCTCCTCTGACTCCTCTTCCTCACAATCCTCTTCCAGCGTTGCCGCAGGTCCAGCAAGCGATGCTGATAAGGCTGTTTCTGGTGGTGACCACAACTCTTCCTCTTCCTCTTCACGCTCATCTACGGCCTGATCCAGCACTCTTCGCAGGGCACGCTCCAGGAAGAAAACAAATGGTATGATGTCGCTGATGGTGCCTTCGGTGCGACTGACTAGGTTTGTCACCTCCTCAAAAGGACGCATGAGCCTACAGGCATTGCGCATGAGCGTCCAGTAACGTGGCAAAAAAATTCTCAACTCCCCAGAGGCTGTCCTAGCACCCCCGGTCATACAAATATTCATTAACGGCTTTTTCTTGTTGGAGCAGGCGGTCGAACATTAGGAGTGTTGAATTCCAACGTGTCTGTCGCAAATCAAGCGCCTCACTGGCATGTTGTTTCACCGCTGGATATCTGCAAAGTGCGCCATGGCCGTGTAGGAATGGCCTGCTTCAGGACGTCCTGTAAGCCTGTGTACTTATGCACAAAGCGTTGTACGATCAGATTACACACATGGGCCATGCACGGCACATGTGTCAACTTGCCCAACTTCAATGCCGCCAACAAATTTGTTCCGTTGTCACAAACCACTTTGCCGATCTCCAGTTGCTGTGGAGTCAGCCACTTTTCCACCTGTGCGTTCAGGGCGGACAGGAGTGCTTGTCCGGTGTGACTCTCTGCTTTCAAGCAAGTCAAACCCAAGACGGCGTGACACTGCCGTATCCGGGATGTGGAATAGTACCTGAGGAGCTGGGGGGGTGCCGTTGATGTGGAGCAAGATGCAGCAGCAGAAGAGGACTCAGCCAAGGAGGTTATGGAAGAGGATGGAGTAGGAGGAGTAGAGGAGGTGGCAGCAGGCCTGCCTGCAAGTTGTGGCGGTGTCACCAACTCCTCTGCAGAGCCACGCATTCCATGCTTGGCAGCCGTCAGCAGGTTTACCCAATGCGCAGTGTAGGTGATATACCTGCCCTGACCATGCTTTGCAGACCAGGTAGCAGTGGTCAGATGGACCCTTGCCCCAACACTGTGTGCCAGACATGCCATTACTTCCTTTTGCACAATCGAGTACAGGTTGGGGATTGCCTTTTGTGAAAAGAAATTTCGTCCGGGTACCTTCCACTGCGGTGTCCCAATAGCTAAAAAATTTTTGAACGCTTCAGACTCCACCAGCTTGTATGGTAAAAGCTGGTGGGCTAATGGTTCAGACAAGCCAGCTGTCAGACGCCGGGCAAGGGGGTGACTTTCTGACATTGGCTTCTTACGCTCAAACATGTACTTGACAGACACCTGACTGTGGGCAGATGAGCGGGAACTGCTCAAGGCGAGAGACAGAGTGGCGGATGGTTGAGAGGGAGCAAGGAGGACAGCAGTGGTTGATGTGGCTGAAGATGCTGGACCAGGAGGAGGATGGCGGCTTTGAGTTTGTGTGCTGCTTGTACTCATGTGTTGATCCCATAGGCGTTTGTGATGTGCGATCATGTGCCTACGCAAAGCAGTTGTACCTAGGTGGGTGTTGGACTTCCCATGACTCAGTTTCTTTTGGCACAGGTTGCAAATGACATCGCTGTTGTCAGAGGCAGACATACAAAAAAAATGCCACACTGCTGAGCTCTGCAATGACGGCATTCTGGTGGTGGACACAGCATGCGTTGATTGGCGTGCTGTTGGGCTGACCCCGGATGCCAATGCATGCTGTCTGACTGTGCCACTAGCTCCTTGCGACAACCTCCCCCTGCTTCCAACTAGTCTCCTCCTCCTCTCTGTCTCCCCATCTGAACTTTCGCCCTGTTCTTCTTCTTGCCGAGCGGGCACCCACGTGACATCCATGGACGCATCATCATCATCAACCGCTTCACTTGTATGTGACAACTCAGCAAAGGAAGCAGCAGCGGGTACAACATCATCATCATCACACCGTACGTCCATGTGTGTAATGCTGCCTGACTGAGACATATCCCTGTTATCTACATCCTCTGGCAATAATGGTTGCGCATCACTCATTTCTTCAAACGGATGTGTAAATAACTCCTCTGACAGATAAAGTGAAGCGGCTGTGGTGCTAGTGTTGGTGGTGGCGGCAGGCGGGTGAGTGGTATCCGAGAGGTGCCCGAAGCTAAGCTGGAGGAGAATGGTGCGTCAAGGTTCCGAGCGGAAGCTGTAGAAGATTGGGTGTCCTGTGTTAGCCAGTCAACTATGTCCTCAGAACTTTTCAAGTTCAGGGTACGTGGCCTCTGAAAACTGGGCATTGTTCTAGGGCAAAAGGGAATCACAGCACCACGACCACGACGGCCCCTGCGGGGTGGCCTGCCTCTGCCTGTCATTTTTTTTTGGATTAGTGGTACTATGCGTGCAAGCTACTGTGAGACCAGATATGAGTGGCACTGTGCAGTGGCAGAGGTTGGCAGAGTACACGCTGTAGGCCTGACACACCCGCTTGAAGACAACTAACTGCTATTCAATCTATAACAGTAAAAAAAGTTTTGGGGTTTTTAAATGCACGCTATTGTGACACCAGATATGAGTGGTACTGTGCACTGGCAGAGGTTGGCAGAGTAGACGCTGTAGGCCTGACACACCTGCTTGAAGACAACTAACTGCTATTCAATCTATAACAGTGAAAAAAGTTTTTTGGTTTTTAAATGCAATCTATTGCGACACCAGATAAGAGTGGCACTGTGCACTGGCAGAGGTTGGCAGAGTACACGCTGTAGGATATACACACACTTATGAAGGACACTGACTGCTATTATATTACAGTCAAAAACTTTTTTGTTTTTAAATGCAAGCTATTGTGACACCAGATATGAGTGGCACTGTGCACTGGCAAAGGTTGGCAGAGTACACGCTGTAGGCCTGACACCTGCTTGAAGGACACTGACTGCTATTAGATTACAGTCAAAACCTTTTTTTGTTTTTAAATGCACACTATTGTGACACCAGATATGAGTGGCACTGTGCACTGGCAGAGGTTGGCAGAGTACACGCTGGAGGCCTGACACCCGCTTGAAGACAACTAACTGCTATTCAATCTATAACAGTGAAAAAAGTTTTTGGGTTTTTAAATGCAATCTATTGCAACACCAGATAAGAATGGTACTGTGCACTGGCAGAGGTTGGCAGAGTACACGCTGTAGGCCTGACACCCGCTTGAAGGACACTGACTGCTATTAGATTACAGTCAAAAACTTTTTTTTTTTTTTTTTTTTTTTTTAATTCTTTATTTTTATTCGTGCATGGAGTAACAATAAAGCGTACAGCGCCACAACAGCTGCTGCAAGCGGTTTGTCATCATTTCAACATGTGGCTTGTTATACAGCACGATTTTTATATTTTAGAACATGAAAATAACAAGGATGTAAATAACAAGATGTAGGCAGTTGCATAAAAATACAAAACGTGGTAAACATGCGATTTAAATTATGCAACACTCTGAATTATTATGTCTAAGGCAGTAAGACACGATAGGGTTACAGGCTTGTTTCGGTAGACACATATGCCCCTTCCAAACATGTGAACGTACGCTGTCTCACCTATGAGGCAGAAAAATATACAGATAGCTTGACATTTTAAGCGAGTTACAAGCGTGGGTTAATGGTGCTAATTAAACCTGCTGGGTGTGCATTGCTTGAGGTGCAGGAACAGGTATGTTAAAAAGGATGTATGCACAATTTTGACAACAATACTGTCAATATTAACAAGCTGAACAGAGCTTATTGTGTGCGTTAGGGTGTGCTTGACAACGATTTTTAGAGTATATCATCTATCATGCCAGGCCTTACGCGTATAGAACATTGATAGCTGGGCTTGGGTTTAGGCAGGGCTAGCTAGTAACAAAGTACGGTCACATTATACATATGTAGGCCATGACGTGAAATGCTTAAAGCAAGGTAGCGCCTAGCCTGGCAGAAGTTCTCAGTAGAGTCAAAATATAAATACAACCTATAACTCGCCTACTATATAAAGCATGCCTAAACATCGCTATTCTCCCTAGGTGCCTGCCCTGAAAAACTTTACTAGCCGTCCTACAAAAAACTTTTTTGTTTTTAAATGCAAGCTATTGTGACACCAGATATGAGTGGCACTGTGCACTGGCAGAGGTTGGAAGAGTACACGCTGGAGGCCTGACACCCGCTTGCAGACAACTAACTGCTATTCAATCTATAACAGTGAAAAAAGTTTTTTGGTTTTTAAATGCAATCTATTGCGACACCAGATAAGAGTGGCACTGTGCACTGGCAGAGGTTGGCAGAGTACACGCTGTAGGCCTTACACACACTTATGAAGGACACTGACTGCTATTATATTACAGTCAAAAACTTTTTTGTTTTTAAATGCACACTATCGTGACACCAGATATGAGTGGCACTGTGCACTGGCAGAGGTTGGCAGAGTACACGCTGTAGGCCTGACACCTGCTTGAAGGACACTGACTGCTATTAGATTACAGTCAAAACGTTTTTTTGTTTTTATATGCAAGCTATTGTGACACCAGATATGAGTGGCACTGTGCAGTGGCAGAGGTTGGCAGAGTACACGCTGTAGGCCTGACACACACTTATGAAGGACACTGACTGCTATTATATTACAGTCAAAAACTTTTTTGTTTTTAAATGCACGCTATCGTGACACCAGATATGAGTGGCACTGTGCACTGGCAGAGGTTGGCAGAGTACACGCTGGAGGCCTGACACACACTTATGAAGGACATGACTGCTATTATATTACAGTCAAAAACTTTTTTGTTTTTAAATGCACGCTATTGTGACACCAGATATGAGTGGCACTGTGCACTGGCAGAGGTTGGCAGAGCACACGCTGTAGGCCTGACACACACTTATGAAGGACACTGACTGCTATTAGATTACAGTCAAAAAACTTTTTTGTATTTAAATGCACGCTATTGTGACACCAGATATGAGTGGCACTGTGCACTGGCAGAGGTTGGCAGAGTAGACGCTGTAGACCTGACACACCCGCTTGAAGACAACTAACTGCTATTCAATCTATAACAGTGAAAAAAATGTTTTTGTTTTTAAATGGACGCTATTGTGACACCAGATACGAGTGGCACTGTGCACTGGCAGAGGTTGGCAGAGTACACGCTGTTGGCCTGACACACAGACGCTTGCAGACAACTAACTGCTATTCAATCTATTACAGTGAAAACATTTTTTTGTTTTTAAATGCACGCTATTGTGACACCAGATATGAGTGGTGGCACTGGGCAAGTGGGCACAGTGTCCACTGTGAGACTGACACAGAAGCTGGCAGGCAGGCAACTGCAATTAGATTACACAGGAAAAAAAAGCAGACTGATGGTCTAGCCCTAAAAAGGGCTTTTTGGGGTGCTGTCCTTACAGCAGATATCAGATGAGTCCTTCAGGACTGTAGTGGACACTAAATACACTAGCCTAGCTATCCATTTCCCTATCAAATCAGCAGCAGCTACACTTTCCCTCCTCTCACTAAGAACGCAGCTTCAGAATGAATCTAAAATGGATGCTGTACAGGAGGTGGGAGGGTGTGGAAGGGAGGGTCTGCTGCTGATTGGCTGGAATGTGTCTGCTGACTGTGAGGCACAGGGTCAACGTTTACTCAATGATGACGAATAGGGGGCGGATCGAACCGCGCATATGTTTGCCCGCCGTGGCGAACGCGAACACGCTATGTTCGCCAGGAACTATTCGCCAGCGAACCGTTCTGTATATCACTACCTTTAACTTAAAAAAGGTACATTTAGTTTTCACCAGTTTTCAAGTACATCCTGTTTACTAGATATTAGTCTATAACCTAATGGTATTCATTTTAGAAACATCTAACATTAACATCTAGCACAATCAAATCCAACATATTCTTGAATCTATTCTAAACCAACAAAAGGTGCAGGACAGAGAGATATTTTCATGGTATACCAAACATGAGCACAGAAAGAAACTTGTTCTCATCTCTGGGTCTAGTAAATATGGAGGGTTTCAGTACGTACATTGTCAGATGGCTCAAAAATATCTTGGCAAAAGTTCTCCTGTACTTAGTACCACCACCAATCCAAATATCTTAAAGGACCACTATAGTGCCAGGAAAACATACTAGTTTACCTGGCTCTATAGGGTCCTTGGGTCCCCCTCACACTCTGGGCCCCTCTCCCGCCGGGCTCTAGGGTGAGGAAGGGGTTAATCCCTTACCTTTTTTCCCTCCCTCGGCGCTGGGGACTCTCCTCCTTTCCCCGGCATTGGCTGAATGCGCATGCGCGGCAAGAGCCGCACGCGCATTCAGCCAGTCCATAGGAAAGCATTTTCAGTGCTTTCCTATGGACGCTGGCGTCTTCTCACTGTGAAAATCACAGTGAAAAGCGCGAAAGCGCCTCTAGCGTCTGTCAGTGAGACAGCCACTAGAGGCTGGATTAACCCTATTGTAAACATAGCAGTTTCTCTGAAACTGCTATGTTTACAGCTGCAGGGTTAACCCTAGATGGACCCGGCACCCAGACCACTTCATTGAGCTGAAGTGGTCTGGTTGCCTATAGTGGTCCTTTAAGGTTTCATAACAAATGCCAAGTCTGACTCTTGTTCCAAACTTGTCTACCTGGTATTCACGTATTTTTTACAATTTTACAACATGACAGGAGGCGTCATAATTTGCATTACCTTTCTTTACAAAACTCCATAGCAGCAAAAAAAACATAAAAATAACAAAGAACCAATTATTAACAAGTACAAGATATGAGAGGCAAAAGGAACCCAAGTACCTCCTCTTTCTTTGTTGCTCCATCACAAGGATCAAATCAGAGTTTTGGTTTACCTCTCTATACCTATTTATTGTGTGCAGTGTGTTCTGTTCACTTGTCATTTCTTGTTTGGGGATTGTGCTTACAGCTATCTGTATTGTTCCTACTTTATACTTCCCTTTTTAGTATCCCTTTAATTATAGTTCTGGTACCTTTTCTGCACCTAATCATTGGTTACTTCGGGGCATTCAACTTTAGTATCCCCCGGCCCCCAAATATGCTCATTTGTGGGATGTTAACATTGTCCTTAGTTTTTTACGGCTAACAACAGATTATTTCTTATCAGCTGATGGTCAAGTTTACCTCCTACCGTTGTTTGGTATTTTTCCATCGGGTTTCAAACGTGTGTGCCTTTGACATGGGCGCCTTCTCCTTTTCACTGAAAGAGGTACATTTGCATAACATACTGATCCAACCAAAAAGGGTGGTCAAGGTCTGAAATGGTTACGAGATATGCAGCAATCCCAGATGATTGTTTCAGACTTGTTAGGTATCATCAGTGAGGTATAACTGTTAAACCTCTAGGCACTGTGAGCAAGAGGTCCACTTTTGGATTAACCTTTTAACTTGGGGAGATCGAAAAAATAAGGTGCAAGAGAGTACTGAGTACAGACAACAGCTCAAATAGCCTGCCCTTTGGTGGGTTCCAGCTCATATCTCAAGCTGGTTTTAGCTCATCTTGGGCCATTACAAAATGATTGGTCTTGTAGCATCTGTTTCTGGCTGGGATTGACCAATCAATTGGGGCACATTCAGTTTGGAGGGTGTCGTCATTGTTTGCTGTTTTGTGGGCGCTTCAATTTCGGATATATTACATGCGGCAGATTTGTCACACATATCTATGTTAAGGACATTCTATTTCCGTCTGTCTTTTATTGCTACGTTTTCTCTTGTTTCATAGTGTTGAATTTGCAAAATATGAAGACTCCTGTCAAGTTATAAAATTGAAGACTATGCTAGCTTTAGTGTACTAATAATCTTAATTTTATTAATGACATGAGGGGACTATCCACCTCCCTTATTCCTCTTTTCCCTAACTGTTTGCTATGGCTTACTTATTTATGGTTTGACAGTTTGTTGTTTATCGTCAATACATAAAGAAAGCAGCCCGATCCTCCTTCTCCTACAGTGCGCTGCAATTTAGGAACGACCTCCTGCATACTTGCAAATCTTCCCCAAGCCTAAAGTTCTTTAAGAGATCCCTCTCTGCATACCTGTGCACGTGTCCTGGTTGATTATAAATTTCCTACTTGTTCTATGTTACATTTTGTATATATTGTGTATTAATATTGTTTTTGTATTTTATTGTACCCTATTGTATCAATGCAATGTTTTGTGGACCCAGGACATACCTGAAAACGAGAGAAATATCAATGTATCTTTCCTGGTAAAATATTTTATGAATAAAATTATGTTTTCTTATGTTTTAGTGTTGTTCTGTTTGTATAGTTACTTTCTATTACTCACTGTCTAGATTAACCTTGTAGATAATTGAGTTAATATTGGTCTACATGGCCAATGTTTCATACACTATTTTCTGTATGTCTAAACCTTTTCACATTCTCTTTCAGTTTGTATCACCGTTGTATTGATTGGGCTCCTAATTCTAAAGGATGCTGATTTGGACGTGTTATTTGTTGAATAGTTCTATATGGACTTGTGATGTTCCAGGACGATGAAGAGGTACTTTGGTTGCACATGCCTCTTATACTGTTAATGATTGGCTCTTTATTTTTTCTATGTTTTCTTTGATGCTAAGGACTTTAATAAAAAAAAAGTTAAGGCAAAATATTCACCTCCTGTCATTATTAAAATTAAGATGAGTAGAACAATAACCCTAGCAAATCTTCAATTATAGTGTAAGAGAAATGTTTGATAGATGACACCTTAACTTTGTACCTCTTGTTGACTTGTAAATAAAGTTGCAAGACATCAAAGTGCTGCAGTGCAGTGTGATTAGGATTGTGCAGGAAAGACAAAACAGTGTCCAGAACTGCTGAGAGCCTACTTTCTGCTAATTATTTCTAGTGCCAGGCACGTCACTTACTGTCTATAATTATAACTTGTTTGGCTGTCTTATCTGGTCCCATTCGATTAAACACTCTGATTGTTGTGCTTTCCTGATGCAATTTGGCTTATAGCAGATTTTTTGTAATTTTGTTCTTACTGCTATAAATTACAAAACAAAGCTTAGACAGCCTTGCTGGATGAATTTTTTTGTTTTGTTGTTTTGCTGGTTCTTTAGAAATGTGTCCAATCTTACGCTCTTTGAATTTTGTAAAGTGTTTTACCCAATTTAGTAAATACCAAATTTTCATTAAATTTCACTCCTATGTTTTTATATGGATCGAGCAAGAATCAAATATGTTAACACAGAAATAAGAAGAATCAAATATGTTAACACAGAAATAAGAAGAAACAATCCCTATTTGAATACCCCACTTATATTAAATCCACCACTGAGGAGGTGGGCACAAATTTCTGAACTCTGCATAATATAATTATGACATCTATAATAGAACCCGTTCGTATTGACTTTGGGACTGATCTATCAAGCGCTGACACTCTTATTTGTATATTTGTTTTAAGATTCAAGGAATACTCTTCTATGTGCACAGCAGTTATTATTTATTTGTATATTAACGCATTATTAGCCATTTTGAATTTTAGTATTTTCATTGCGCTCTTTTGTTTGTATTTTGTAAGAAGGGGAAGAAGAAGACAAATTCACTTAGAGATTTTTTTTTCACGAAATATTGAATTGCAAAATATTGTCAGAAAGTATTTCTTTGGACAAGGTTTTTAAGGAGACACACTCAGCTTTCGTAGCAATGAGCTATTTTAGCCTAATTTGTGCGATTTGGTTTTTGCCAGCATAGCTGAACTAGAACCGTAGGTGAGATTTTTTCCAACACAAATATTGTGGTGTAACATTTGCAGTTCACTTGTGAATTACAAACAGCTTTTGGTTTAATGAAAAACCCTGTCAAATGTACTCAGGGTAATAAAGAGAACCGACACAAGAATTGCATGTTTTAGACCGAATTAATTCAGATGAAATAAGAGATGAATCAGTCTTGGCCTAAAAAGTCTGATTTGGCTTATTTTGTAATTACTCACAATTCCTTCTTTTATAGAAACCACATGGTTGATTAATATTAAAATAAAATCCTTTGCACCTTTTCCCCCTAAAGCTGACTGTGTGAAAATAAAGCTGTCAGTGTGAATTTTTATAAATGATAAACCAAAAAGGAGACAGGTGTGACTATTTTAGCCTCAAACTGCAAGCTATTTAGCATACGAGAATCAGCGTCTTAAATCGGTAGGGCTGTAAAATCTAATGGTTCAAAGTAAATAAAAAAATAATACTCTAAGTCATGTCTACATTTTTTTTTGTTATATTAGTTTTTTTTTGCTGTAAAAGCAATATTTCTTTATATCTATTATTAAAAGTAATATTAACATACAGGCTGATACCAATTCTGCTGTATTATTTTTTTGAAACAGAAATATTTCTAAACCACATTGTGTTCTTAATAGCACCTTTTGAACACTGTTTTTTCCAATGTCTTTAATTAACATGCAATTAATCAGTTATATCTTACGAGTGAATTTAGACCTGGCAATAGGTTCCTCTGTTTTCTCAGCGTTATCTATTGTAAACTGTGAGAAACACAGGAGATGCATGTATAATTAGAAACCAGTCCTAGAGTGTGGATTTTACATCAGCGTGTGCTCATTAATTATCTACAAGGCTATTTTAAAAAGCCTAAACATCCATAAGGCCCTTACTCATTACAGAACAGGTTTAACAACCAAACAATATAAAACACGTCCTGACTGGTATACCATGGGTTGGCTGTACTCCCTTGTGTTTATTTTTTGTTATAAAAATATAGATTAAAAGCATAATCCCCACCTGGGGCTTATTAAAGAAAGGAATGTAAGCTACAAAGATATTTTTTATTCTAAATCTAATTTGACAGCACTTTACATTATTTTTAATTGGGATGGTCATAAAATATTCAGCACATAGCTTGGAAGTCAAGACATTCAAAAAAATAAGTGACTCAATGGGCTTTCTGACTGGGGAAGGAAACAAAACCTCTGAAGGCCCCGCTGGTGGCACATCACCTGTTAAGTGCGTGTCCAGTTGCTTTATCATATTACTCGTTACTATTACTATTACATTCAATGTTGGTTGCGTTTTTAACTACAAAACACTCACTGACTGTTACCTTAGACACTGAATCCCATGACAGTACCAAGACAGTGCACGGCTATGAAAGGAGCATAGAATCACCTGAGGCACAGCTTATGCGTTTACCATTTGTAGATACCTTGATCTCAAAGTTTGTGAATGTTTTCATTTGAATTTTTTACATTTGTCTGTATGTCATGGTTATTAACCGTGGTATGTATATTTATTAGTGTGGTCTATCTCTGTGTTTGACCCATTACTATTGCCCTTTGTCCACACAACCTAAAATCTAGATCAGTGGTAGTCATTCTACCTACCGCCCACTAATGCATCTTTTTGGTTAAAAACATTACCTTACCGCCCACCAGTTTTCGCGCAAGTGCAGAATATTTTTTAGAAAGGAGGGTGTTTTAAAAAAAATAAATGTACGTACATTTATCTTTTTATTTCTACTTAATGCATGTTTATAATGTTTTTAACTTTATAAAGTTCAATGAGAAAACAATAAAGTAAATTGAAATTACCTTTACTAGTGATTAATGAGATCCTTGAGGTTGAATATTTGATATCTGGTTCGATTTTCGTAAGGAACGAACAAAGGTCTCCTCTTTCAGTGATATTCAGATGACATCTCTGTTTGCACATTATATGATTTCTCATCTGTGCGTCAGCTCCCCTCCTCTCCCTCCTCGATTCCCCACCCCTCCTTTTTTTTTTTTTTTTAACCTTCCTTATAGCAATGCCCAGTAGGAAGGCTGAGCTAGGTATCCCACTTACTATTACTTACTATAGCCCACTATAACAGACAGGCACACATACATACATACATACATACAGACACACATACATACAGACAGACAGACAGGCACACACATACATACAGACACACAGACAGGCACACATACAGATTCACACACACACACACACACAAGACACATACATACAGACACACATAAGACATACATACAACAGCACATACACACAGACAGACACAAGACACACATACATACAAAGACATATACACACACACACCACATACATACAAAGACAAGACACACATACACACAAAGACACATACAAAGACACACACATACATACAAAGACACACACATACATACATACAAAGACACATACATAAGACACACATACACATACAAATACAGACACATACAGACAGACAGGCAGACACATACAGACAGACACATACATACACATACATACAGACACACACACACACACACACACAAGACATACATACAAAGACACATACACAAACAAACACACACAAAATATTTTTGTCACCCTCCTGTTTCCTACCTTTAAGGTGCAGGAGGGTGACTTTCCCTGGGGTCCAGTGGTGGCTCAGGTGGATGGGAGTCAGAGTTCCCACTCTGACTCCCTGGTCTTTCTCCCGCTCGGCTCTCAGTGTTAGCGGGAGGAGTGACGTGCAGTCACTTCCTCCCAGCTCGGTGATGTAATCACAGGAGGCCCGGTCATGCTGTTAAAGTGCCCAGCGCTGACTGTGCCCCCTTACAATCCACATCCATCGGGTGGCCCTGACAGCATGGGCCACCCGATGGAACCCTCCATATGCGGCCCCGGCGGTTTGCCGCGCGGGCCAGGGTCGCAAATGGTGATGGCGGTACCCGTTCGCAGGAGTACCGCCGGCTCGCGCCCGCCCTCTCAAAATCAGAAAATCCCTAACGCCCACCTGGAATCCTGAAACGCCCACTAGTGGGCGGTAGGGACCAGGTTGACGACCCATGATCTAGATCATGATTAGATGATCTATAATTCACATACTTTTGATGGCTGCAATTTCACCCATTTTATCTTTAGCCTCAATAAATTTACTCTATTCTGTAAGCTCCCTTCACTTCACCAACCAATATCTACTTGTATCTTTTACCACTCGCTATCTCCCACCAGTGCAAACTGATATCATTATCATCACTACCAGAAAATTGCTAGACATTTTTTTGCAAACATATTTTCACAATTAGTTTTAAAAACGTTTTAGAAACAATATTTTATGTTAAACAGTCAATTACAAGTAAAATGGTACAACAATAATTGCTTTGTAAATAAATGAAAGCTTCCAGTAAAGAAGTCTTATAACAAAATATCAAATGGATGACGAATTGTTAAAATGTGAAGCAGGGTAACGAATAGCCTATTTTCCAACAGAAGAGATAGTCTGAAGGATGCTATAATTTTGGCAACAATAGTTGAACTTTGACAAAAATAGCCAAAGTTCATATTCCTAACTATTGTAAATTGTAGATGATCAATGAGTAAAATCATAATACATCATCCCTTATCCTGCCTCCAAATAGGTTGCTTTTCTACTTCCTGCAATCCCCTGCTTTAAATTAGTCGTATCTCAAATTCTAACCCATTCATTTCACAGGTTGCTTATATATATATATATATATATATATATATATATATATATATATATATATATATATTTGCATAAAACGAGAAGCCATGTTTCTATATCCATTAATATCCCCCTTTTCTATGAGATTAGCTTTAATTTTCATATTGTACATTTTTCCCTATGTTAGATTTTAAACTACAAACATATTGCTTTAGAATACTGTAGGAGTGAAGTAAAAATCTAAATCAATATGAAACAACTGAAAAACTCATACAGAACTGCCAAAAGGATTATAAAATCATTACTGTGAGTATTGTATTCAGTTATTATTTTTACTTTCTACCTAGACGTTAACGCTCTGTACTCTAAACACTATAAAGTCATTATAATCTATTATAATTATTGCTTAAGCCCTGCTTATATTTTATCTGCTCTCTTTTATATATTTATTTGTTTATGTACATTTTTCCCTAACCCTAATACATGCTCCAAGATGTAAATAGATGTCTTGATGTTTTAGCATACAGTAAGGCGCTAGCACACAGAACTCTCGTCAAGTCTTCCAAAGACAGGATAAAGAATAGTCAGTAGTCTTAGACCAATACAGTACCAGGATAGGGAAATATAATAGGCTAAGAGTCAGTAAACTAGCCAAGGTCCAGATATACACCATAAAAGCTTGAATGGTCACATACTAGCCGGGTCAGATACCAGAATAAGGAATCAGAATAGTACACACTCTCGGAAATCCAAAACAGAAACCGTGCCATGGCAAGCTTCTGTATGTGATGAGGGTTTATATAGATATAGGTATTTATTGGTCAGCATCATAATTGTGGCAGTGAAACATATGTGCATCTTGTTGCACGAATGAAGCAAGAGGCCATGCAACAGAATTTTTACTCAAGCATGGGGCAGCATAAAACAGAACGTAGCATCCGGAGGCAGACATGACACCAGAATGACGTACATTACAGCATTGTGTAGCACAGTGTCGCAGGGAAGGAGTAACATCCACAGGGATTGCAGTAAGATATTGGTGGTATGAGAGCGGTATGGGATAAAAAGGGTGGAGCTATTAATGGGAGCATGCAGAAGTACTGGAATACTTAAGGGAAAAAAGGTGGAGCTATTTATAAGACAGTGTGTAGAATCCATAGGAAGACACATGTGCATTGTGCATTTGTTGCCATTATTAAAAGTATGTCTAATAGGAAACTATGTGCACTGCATGTCCTAACAAGATCAAGTGGACATCATTTACTAAACTAGGAAATGCAGAGAACTGAGCTGCAAATTTTCACATTTTTGGCCAAAGGATCTTAGCAGTATTTTTTTTCAAGTAGACCAATTTGCCAAAATGTGCAATTCCCTTGTTACTTGTTCACAATTGCAGATTTATTTAACAAACCTCTTGAATTTTTACCTAGCACACAAATGTTAACTGTTTGTTATTAATATAGAAATGTTACTAATTAAAGGACCACTATAGTGCCAGGAAAACAAACCTGTTTTCCTGGCACTGTAGGGTCTTTAGGCCCCCCACCTTCAGGGTACCACTCCCGCTGGGCTGAAGGGTTTAAACACATACCTTTCTCCAGCGCCGGCTCCCTCGGCGCTGGGGAACTCTCCTGCTTCTGCCGACATCAGCGCGCAATGCGCATGCGCGGCAAGAGCCATGCGCACATTCAAACAGTCCATAGGAAAGCATTTCTCAATGCTTTCCTATGGACGTCCAACGTCTTCTCACTGTGATTTTCACAGTGAGACGCGCGGAAGCGCCTCTAGCGGCTGTCAGTGAGACAGCCACTAGAGGCCGGATTAACCCTAGTGTAAACATAGCAGTTTCTCTGCTATGTTTACAGCTGCAGGGTTAACACTAGAGGGACCTGGCACCCAGAAGTGGTCTGGGTGCCTATAGTGGTCTTTTAATATCTGATTTGTTCCAGTAGAGTTACTAACGTGTAATGTTTTTTTTTAAATGTTAAAGGGACACTATAGGTACCCAGACTACTTCATCTCATTAAATGGTCTTGGCAAAGTGCCCCCTCCCCTTAAAGGGACACTAAAGGCATCCAGACCACTTCAGCTCATCCTGTCCTCCTTAGTGCTGTCCTTGTCCTCCTTAGTGTGCTTCAGAGAAATAGCAATGTTTACATTGCAGCACTAAGACAGCCAGAATGACAGAGAGGGGAGGGAGGGCAGAGGGCTTTGTATTCCTAACACTATAGAATCCCTTTATCCCTGCAAGTGAAAACAATGCAGTTTAAGAGAAATTGCAATGTTTACATTGCAGGGTTAAGAAATCATCTAGTGCTTACTGGATTTTCAAGGAGTTTAACCCTATGAAAAGAGTTTGGGCATCCTCACATTTTGCATAAGGATGTCCAGCGTCTTTAAAATCCCCATTGTAAATAGATTTCCCTAGGGGATGTTCTAATGTGCACCTAGCAAATGGACCCAACGACACGGGACCTTAGCACTGGAATAATGGTTAGTGGAAAAAGGAGTTTTCACACTTTAATGCTAGTGGAGGGGAGACATGAAGTTAGAGACAGGGACATTCTATAGCATTAGGAATACAGTTTTTTATTCTTAATGCTATAATATTCCTTTAATGCAAAGGTTTTGCTACATGACAACACTGTGCAATATACACGTGTACATTTGCAATGACAGTTATTTGATTGATATATCGGACACTTCACATTGTTTTATATTTTTTGTAGTAAGAATTTAAGTTAATTTCTATGAATATTATTTGATAGAATCATTGATTTTATGGATTTATTTTAATGTCGCAAAGAATGCTTAAAGTCATATAAAAGTCACAAATACCCTAACAAAACAAGTCCCTAAGCAGGGTGATAAATGATGCTGCCTGGAAGCACCAGACAGACTGACGTGTTTCAAGAAGATTATTCTCATTGATTTCATTTGTCCATTTCAACCTTGAACAAAGTTGATGTGGAGATTGCAATACAAATAAGACGTGCACTAGAATGACACCTGAATGAACAACATTATTAAGAGGCCAGACTAAGATGGTTAGCGATATAATAAAGAAAATTGATAGAATGGACAGATACTCACAGATAGATAGATAGATAGATAGATAGATAGATAGATAAAAAAAATATCTATACCGTATTTTTCCATGTATAAGACTATGTTTTTTTCTAAAAAAAATTGAATCTAAAATTGGGGGACGGCTTATACTCGGAATGTCACTGCAGGGGTTAAAAAAAAACTAAGCAAAAAAAAAATAACACTTGTGTCTTATAGCCAACCAAGCTAGTCGCATGTGGCTGGAGCTCCTTCAAAAATCTAATTATTAAGCCAAATACTTACAGTACTGAGCATAATTTAGGCATAAAACTTGGCTACTCACTGACAGAACACTCAGCTGACTGTTGGGTTCGCTACTTTCAGGTTCCTGCAAATATAGGCTGAGTTGTACACCTCTGAGACCTACTCACATACTTAAAGCAGAGGAGGTGCTTCTCCGTGAATTTGATCTATTGTGTGCGAAGGTCTGGGAGAGCTGAACCTAAAGACACAACCAGATTTAACATTGTATTCTAGGAGTTTGAGTACATATTTATGACCTATTTGTTCCTGCAAAAGCATTCTTCATTGAATGATTTGACTGATCTGACAAACAATACCCTAGCAGCTGCCAATCCTCCACCCATAATATAAAGAAATAGCAAACAGTTAGGATTCTGTTACCATAGATTTGTATAGAACACTTAAAAATACTGAGAAAGCACCTGTTAAGCCTCGCTAAAAAAGAAACAGAAAACTGCATACTTAATGCGCAAGTTAAATCTTTATATATTTACCTTTATTTTATGTGTGTTGAATAAAGCATACTCTCATGATTTCTGCAGAACTCCTAGAATTTAGAGTACCTTATTGCACAGTCACATCAGCTCTCAAAAATGATTTATGTATTCTTATTTCCTGCCAATGCTGCCGGATTCTGTACCCCAGCATGTAGAACCTTCGAAGATACTGTGGTGGAATCTCGGTAAAAATAAATTTAGTAGGCCGAGATTACCACGTGGCATGTGTACGTGCATATGCTGACGTATCGGTCGGTTGGTTGCACGTGGCAAAGATACGATCAGTAGTGTACGGAGCATGTGCGAGAATACCGGATGTAGTATTCCCCTCCTCCATTGTGCTGGACAAGCCATGCGGTCAAGCAGGAAGTTAGTTCTTGTTCGTTTTGATTGGTTATGAGAATGTGCGGGTGGAGCTTAATATGGGAGGAGTTATGTGCCTATATAAGGAGCCTGCACTATTGTCCGGGGCTCAGAACTTGTTGTATTTTGGTGACACTAGTCCCTCTGAGTCCCGATCGGTGAACCGAATAAAGAATCTCTTCCTTCCTGAAGAAACCTGTGTCCATCTCTCTGTGCTTGGCTTCCGTCAGTTTCTCCGGTATCAATACCAGCATCATCTAAACCACTGTTTGAATAGGTATTGGTAAATTGGTGAATTGATTAAAAATGTAGATTTTCAGGGATGCATTAAAATCAATGGAACTCTATATGGTGCATTTAGTTATAGACACACAAGAGTAAATCTATAATTTATATTTTGATATATCTATTGTCTTAGTTATCATTTCAGCTCGGTTTTTATCTATTCAAGGAATACACATAATTATTCATGTTCTTGTTAATTTATGACAAAAACATGAGTCGGCAGAAAAAACATAGCCCTTGTAATGTTTGTTTTTCACAGATGAATGTAAAATGAATCTATTTTTAACACTAACAACAGTACACAGAAGCTGTCATGTGTTAGGCAAATAATGATTATAATTATAATTATTCACATTCCTAATTATGCTCAACCAAGAACACTTAGACATATTCTGTTGCATGAACATTGATATGAAATATATGCATAGTACATTCCCTTTATATGATTTACGGTTTAGTCACTCATATGTTTTTGCACTGACATGGAGACTGACTTTTTTTTAGATAAAATACAAGAGTTGGAAGATCTCTAAATAGTTTTATTTTATTTTTTATTTTTTTAATTGGCTTTCAAGTCACTACAATTTACAGTTTCTCCAAATGTATTAAGATTTTAATTTGGCAGAGTCATGTCATATGGTTTCTTTATCTGTACACTCATGATACCCAAATCTACCTCTCCTTACCTGATCTTTTTTCCCCGTCTGCTGGAAAGGTTCTCTGACTGTCTATTCTCTATTGCGGAATTCACAATTCCTAAATCTCGACATCTCTAAGATTGAACTCTTTGTCATTCCTCCCTCTAAAACTAAGTCTGTGCTTGTTTCTCTTAAGGTAAACAGAGCTATCATAACCTCTACCCAACAGGTGATTTGCCTTGGGCAGCTTTTTGACTCCAAACTTTATTTCACCCCTTACATACATTCTATTACTAAATCCTGTCGCATTCACCATACCAAGGACTCAGATGCTTGTCCATGCTTTCATTCTTTCCTGCCTTGGTTATTTTATGTCAGCATGAAAAATGCCCAGATTTCCTATCTACAGTAGATCATGGTGAATGCCTCTTCCACACTCATCTACGTTACATTCAACAACTCTCACATCTCAACCCTCTGTCAGTCACTAGCTTCCTGTTCTGTTTAGGATATGGTTAAAATGATTTGTGATCATTTACAAAACTCTCCATAAATCTGCTCCTACTTGCTACTCCTCACTCATTAGCAGATATGCGACAATCTAGCTCAGTCACCAACCTATTACTGTCTCATTCTCCCACCCGCACCCCAGACTCTTGACTGCAGGACTTCTCCAGGGTTGCCCCTCCTTATGGAATCCCTTCCAATAGCATATTAGCCTCTTCAGTCCTTCAAAACATCCCTAAAAACACACTACTAAAACAAGACATACTCTCCACCAGTATGGGCATGAATGGGAAATATAGGAAGATAAGAAGACACAGCAAAGGATAAGGAAAAAAAAAAATTAAAAAAATTATTACAGCTTCCCTGCATGGCTGAGGTAACACATAGGATTAATGAAAACTATTTAACGGACATACTCACACCTACACTACACAACACCACAAAGTCCTTTGAGAAAGTATGGGCTCTCTGGGCGAGTTTGAGTGACTGAGAAGGTCTGGATGGGGTGGGATAAGGGGGAGGGGGGAGCTTTGCAGCAGGTCAACGGTGCATGGAAGGTGGATCTCTTGGGGGCAGTGGCAAAAGTGCCCATGATTTGGCCATGTACGAATAAATTGCTGAAACGACAGGCAGTTCATGTTTTTTTTATTTTTTTATTTATTTTCTCTTTTTATTCACATGTAGTTATTTTTTTTTTTATCAAAAAAGGCCATCAAGCAAGTAATACCTTGTGACCAAGCTAAGTTAATTACATTGTCCTGGTTTGTTGGAGCCATAGGCTGCTCACTGTTTAATAGACATGCCCCTACTCGCGGTTTTGCGAGTAGGGCCACAATTTACTAATACTAAGTAATTTTTACTTAGTATTAGTAAATTTGGCTGAAAGACCACAAAAAAAAAGTAGAGGGTGGACCAAACATCGCATATGTTCGCCGTCCGTGGCGAACGCGAACACGCTATGTTCGTTCAGGACATCACTAGTTGAGAGTGATAGTGCTCAAGGGTCTAATGGGAATGGCTTGCCTACTTCATCTGAGTGTAATGCTTGTATCTGGGATCATAAGGTTTTTATTTTAGGGCATGTCCATTAACAATGAATGAATTTGCCGGTTTCCCCATGTTGTTTTCAACAAAGGTTTGTTAGGAGCTTACCCATTTTGCATAGCCTACTAGGAGTACGATACAATCTAAAGAGAATTGTGTAATCTTGTTCTTTATGTGTAATACAAATGGCTAGTTTACCTATTACGTCCCAGATCTCAGACCAGTCACTCGTCTCCTCTGGAAAGCCCAAATCCCATTCTTATGCATCGATATATGGTAGGACAACTTGTAAGGGGTATTGGGTTATGTTCTTGCTGAACTGGTTGTCACATATTCATCCTCACCTTATTGCATTTGCGGTGGAAATTGCTTTCCTTGCAATAATAGAGGTGCCACTCAGCAGCCTGGCGCCAGTGTACCTGACTTCTGAAGCATGTCGGTGGCCACTGGCCGCTGCCGAACCACACCATATTGTAGCCCACACCTGCCCACAGTAGTGACGGCGTCGATGTGCATGTGACATCACGTAAAAGACGTGCACGCACGTTTTGGGGTCAAAGGCCGGTTATAGCAAATCGGATATGCAGGAGGGTTATTTAAACTCATTTTTCCTTTTACTCATTGCCCTGTCGTGGTTTCCCTTTGCTGGTTATCCGAGAGTGTGTTCCTGAGATTATTATTCTGGTTTCTGACTTTGGCTTCATTTTGACTTCCCTGATTTCTGGTATCCTTGACTTTTGGCTTTTCCTTATTGATGTGTCTTCTTCTGCATCCCTGACCTCGGCAAGTATTCGGACTATTCTTGGATGTGTTAAGTCCGGCCATTCTAAGGTCCAGTTAAACGTTATCCTTAGTCTTAGGTATGATATAATTCTGCGTGCTGGATCAACTAGTAATCTTGACATTGCGATGTGGCCATAGATCCTGCAGAATTGTGTCAACACATAGCAGCTTGCGAGAGTGAGGAGAATGATCACTGTATGGATCAATTTGCCCAGGCTTTCAGTATTCTTCTTACTCGGATGGTTCATTTACAGCCTGATGTTTCTCAGATTATCTCATCTCTGCCTAATGTACCTCAACCTATAGTATATAAGGCACCTACTATCTACCTATCTCCTCTCCTGCATTTTGATGGTAATAGTCAAGAATGCCAGGGATTTCTTAATCAAATTAAGTACCACCTAGAGGCATCAACAGGATCTTTTCCAATGGACAGAGCTAAGATGAGTACTTGATGAACCAACTTAAAGGTAAAGCCTTAACTTGGGCCAATCAATTATGGGAGAGTAATAGGAGTATTTCTTAAAAAGTAGATATATAAAAAAAGTTTTTTATTTTGTGTAAATATAAAATACACTTAGTATGATGTTATATGTAAGATATATGTATACATATTATATATAGATATAATATATCTAGATATATTATATATACATATATATATATACATATATATATATTTTTTTTTAATTAACATTTTTTTTTAAACTTTTATTAACTTTATTTTTACTTTTTCATCAGCAGGGGACTGCCTGTCAGTTCAAGCAGTGCCCCTGCTGGCAGCACTTTGGACACCTATTGCGGCCACGTGAGACCTCTATTAGAGCGGTCACATGGCCCCTGGAGGTCCTACAGTGCAGAGGAGGCCTGAGCCTAGACAGTCCCGCCTAAGAAGTAGACCGATCGCCAGCGGGAGAACGGCGGCAATCAATAAGTACATGGGAAGGGAGAGGGAGGGTAGAGGGTTAATTTTTTTATAACATTTTTTAATTTTTTCAACTATTACTGAGTGCCTTGACTCCTTGAGGCACTCAGCAGTGGCAGAGCATCGGAAGCCTGCCTGAAGGCTTCCGATGCTCTGCTCTACACTGCCAGGTGCCACGTGCTGCAACCCGAAAGTGATCGCTCCAGGGGGAACGATCACTTGGCTGCCCGGCAGTGTGGGGGGGCATTACATGATGCCTCGATATCAAGGTATCGTGTTATACCCTTGCAGCTGCTGGAAGTGATCACGAGTGCTTCCAGCGCTCATTTTGGCCGCGGAGGTACAGGGTACGTCAGTGGTCGCTAACAATCGTTTTTTAGCAGATGTACCCTGTACGTCATTAAGGGGTTAATATGACAAGTTGCCAACTTACAATGGCATTGAGAAAATGCCTCATATTGGCTAGCCATTAGAATAGACAATATTGTAGAAATGTTTCATTGCAGTACACCAGCAGATGCATTTTCAATTTGGTTTATCTAATTTTTTTTCCCAAAGTGTCAAAGTCGAAACACCACACGGACACATTTCAGTTCATTTGAACAAAAAAAAAAAATTATGGGATGAATTTTGACTAACCACATTTTCTTTTGCTATGTACAAGTCGAATGGATACAATTACTGAACACTAATATTAAGTTTTATTCTAATATGATATCAATAAGAATTAAGGAAGCTCTAACAGCATGAATACATTTAGATCAAACAGTTTTTATGCCAGGTATAAATGGTATGCTAACTGGATTGTTGATTTAATTTCAGAAACAACACGTTCTAGATCTCACATGCTGACTCTTTCATTGTACGTACAAAAAAAAGCATTTAACAAGCTCAGTTGGCGTTTCCTTGGGAAAAACATTGATGACTTTTGATTAAAAGAAAATGTGTTTAAATCAATGATGGAATAAAAGGTTGCATTTGATAAACTTATTCCATTTCCATTTTTGTCATATGTAATGTCACTCTCTTTTACTGAAGCTACGGTATTAGCAGTGGGACCAGGGTGGCAGCAGATCTGTGCTCAAAAGTTTCCATCCCCTGGAGAATTGGTAATATATGCACCATTTTTAAAGAAAACATGAGTGAGCAGGCAAAACACGTTTATTTTATTTACTTATGGGATTCACATTCAACTGTAGGTTATAACAGAATGGCACAATCATAAAACAAAACATGGCAACAAAGAAAAACATGAAATGACCCCTGTTCAAAAGTCTGCAGACCCATAGTTCTTAATACTGTGCATTGCCCCCTTTAGCATCAATGACAGCATGCAGTATTTTGTAATAGTTGTCTATGAAGCCCCTAATTCTTGCAGGTGCAGTGGCATACACACCATCCATGGGGCCCCTTGGCAGTGGGCACCTGGTCGTGGTATGTACGCCAGTGCATGCAGATACACATACATTTACACTTAAAAGACCTCTATAGGCACTCAGATTACTTCAGCTCAATTAAGTGGTCTGGGTGCTAGGTCCCTCTAGTTTAACCCTGCAGCTGAAAACATAGCAGTTTAAGAGAAACTGCTATGTTTCACTGAGGGATAATCCAGCCGCTAGAGGCGCTTCCGCAATTCTCACTGTGAAAATCACAGTGAGAAGAAGCTGGATGTCGATAGGAAAGCATTGAGTAATGCTTTCCTATGGGTGGTTTGAATGTGCGCCTGGCTCTTGCCGTGCATGTGCATTCGGCGCTGAGAAGGGGATCGGGGCGGAGAGATCCCCAGTGCCAAGGGAGCCCAGCGCTGGAGAAAGGTAAGTGCTGAAGGGGTTTTAACAACACACACTCTCACGAACAGACGCATACACATTAGCTAACAGACACACACAGTGACAGACATACATACACACTCAGTGACAGACAGACACACATACACACTCACTTACAAAACATTCACTCTCACTGACAAACACACACTCACTAATAGACACCAAACAGACTCACTAACAGACACACACAAAATAACACACTCAGTAACAGACACACACACACTCACTGACACACAAACTAGACACACACTCAATAACAGACACACACAAACTAACACACTTAGTAACAGACACACACACACTGACACACAAAAACTAACACACACACACAATAACACACATATATGCACATTTTTTTTAAAAAAAAATTAATCCCCCAGCCTCCCTACCTTTGGGAGTGTTGAGGGGATTCCATCATTCCCTGGGGTCCAGTGGGGCTGCTGGGCGGCTGGCCCGTGACTGCAGGCGGTGAGGGAGCACTGATCCTCCTGTTCAGCAGCCGCCTACTGATGCCGGAGCCGGAGTGATGTGCCTCGAGGGAGCTGGTCAGAGAGCGCTCAGGGGAGAATGCTCCCTCGCTCCCGCCCGCCCAGTGACACCACTTCCAGCCTTGGGGGGCCCTGAGGTGGCCAGCTCCCTGGCCCCCCAGGAGAAGAGGCTAGTAAACTGGTGTAAATACCGGGTCGCAGGGCGGCCCAGCCCCCTGGTGGGCCAGGCCCGGTCGCTGCTGCAACCCCTGCGACCACAGAATGTACGCCAGTGTGCAGGTGGTATAGCTGCCCATATGTCTTGGCAAAATGCTTCCAGGTCAAGTCTTTGGTTGTCTTGCATGAACCGCACGTTTGAGAATGGCTCGATGATATTAAGGTCAGGAGACTGTGAAGGCCACTCCAGAACCTTCACTTTTTTCTGCTGTAACCACTTAAGGGCCAAATTGGCCCTGTGTTTAGGTTCATTTATCATGCTGGAAAGTCCCAGAGTACCCCAGGCGCAGGGTACGTGCAGAAGATTGCAAATTGTCTGCCATTTTTTTCTGATAACATGCTTCATTCATCTTGCCATCAATTTTCACAAGTCCCTTTAGAGCTCACCCCCCCCCCCAAAAAAAAAAAAACCATCAGTAAGCCACCATAATTCACAGTGGGGATGGTATTCTTTTCACTATAGGCATTGTTGACCCCTCTCCAAACATTGTGCTTATAGTGGTGACCATAAAGCTCTATTTTGGTCTTGTCACTCTAAATTACACAGTGTCAAAAGCTGTGAGGCATGTCAAGGTGTTGTCCGCCACATTGTAACTGGACTTTTTTGTTCCATTGGCAGTAAAGGCTTCTTTCTGGCAACTCAACCATGCAGCTCATTATTGTTCAAGTATTGTCGTATTGTGCTCCTTGAAACAACCACACAGTCATTTTCCAGAGCAGCCTGTATTTTTCCTAAGGTTATCTGTGGGTTTTTCTTTGTATCTCGAACAATTATTCTGGCAGTTGTGACTGAAATATGTCTTGGTCCACCTGACCTTGCCTTGGTATCAAGAGATCCCCGAAGTTTCCACTTTTAAGTGATTGAACAGTACTGACTGTCATTTTCAAGGCTTTGGATATCTTTTTCTATAATTTTTCATCTTTATAAAGTTCCATTACCTTGTTATGCAGGTCTTTTGACAGTTCTTTTCTGCTCCCCAAGGCTCAGTATCTAGCCTGCTCAGTGCATCCACGTGAGAGCTAACTATCGCATTGTCTATTATACACAGACACTGTGACAGATCCCCTGTCCATTTTCTGTTACTTGGTTCGGTATACGAACCACCCTCATACAGACTTGGTTCGTATACCGATCTATCTACTGAATGGATTGACCACCCAGAGCAGTCGTGTGCCACTCATTAACCTGGCTGACCTCTTTTCACACTTTTGAAAACCGCAATTACTAGCGTGCTAAGTGGTCGGCTGGGTGGCTGTTGTTCGTATGGTTGAACACGAGGCAGCGGCCATCTTTACTTCACGAACGGGGCCAGTGGTGTTTGGTCGTCGAGTGTATGGAACTAAAATCGGCCACTCGATGGCGCGAACCTCACACAAGTTCAGTTTAATTGGATTCCCTAGAGCGGCGTTCGGTAGAAGTAAACTCCTGAAAGAGGGGTACACGTTTGACCCTCAGACGAACATATACTTTCGGTATTTTGTTATATTTTGGTATTCTTGAAAGAGACCGACCGCACAGACTGAATCCATGGAACTCTTTTGGGCAGGCACCTCGGTATACCTCGGTGGTGTTCCGACTATATTCGTGGAATCTGAACGCATTTGTTGGGAGCTATACCTCGGTGGTGTTCCGACTATATTCGTGGAATCTGAACGCATTTGTTGGGAGCTCAGATCCAAGCTATCAGGGGATATAGTATTTAGGGGGGTACCACACTGTTAAGTATGTGTTTTGGGGTGTTTGAGTAATGTATGTCCTGGACCTGAGAGATAACGTATTTAAGTATGTACTTTTCTGCAGTCTACTCTTAGGTCCAGTGGGGAATGCCCCTGGAATATGTAAGGAGGAACCCCTTGCATGGGGACTTGTATATAAAGCCAGCTGTGGCTCCTATTAAAGTTTAGCTCCACCCTCAACACAGAGCCTCGTCTCGTGCTTGTAGGGAACTGCTATACCTACTTCTTTACCGCTTGGATTTCTGCTTGGGAACATTTCAGCACTATTCATACTAGGGGGAAAGGACATCTTTGACGGCAGAAACCCCTGCTCTCACGGGGTGGCCGCCACAGGCACTAATTGCAAATTAAAGGTGTGGGCAATTAACCTTTTATTGCCATTTTTACCTGTGTGTGTCACCTTGTGTGACTGTGTGTAATAAGGCCAAACATTCAAGGGTATGCAAAGTTTTGATTAGGGCCATTTGGGTGATTTCTGTGACAAAACCAGCTATCTGTCTGTTATGGTGGATTCGTCTATTTTGCTGCATTTTCGTGTAATGGCTATTTCCTATAGCCCAACCGTACGAATGACTATTTTTACAGAATTACACGAAAATGCAGCAAAATAGACAAATCCACCATAACAGACAGATAGCTGGTTTTGTCACAATTTCTGTTATCATTATGATTTTAAAAGGAGCCAAATAACTATGTGATAATAAATGGCTTCATATCCTTCAATAAAAGACATTGTTTTTGCATGATTAGTCATATTTTCAAAATAAATACCAAAATTTCACAAACTTTTGCGCACAACTGTATATGTATATATATATATATAATATACATATTATATATATATATATATAATAAAAAAGAGAAACTTGGCACTCACACCTTAATTATAGCCAATGTAAAACTTGCCTTGGTGCAGGGCTGACCCATCCATAGCACATGGTGGAGTCACGGCTCCAGATGGCCCTCTGACAGGAGCGGCATTAGGCGAGTTAGGCGAGTTAGGCATCCGCCTAAGGCCTTGCGGCCGCCTAACTCACCATAGGGCAGGCAGAGATGTAACTTTAGTTATTTTTTGCAATTTCTCTGAGCATTGCAGGGTCTGACCTTGGGGTGAATTTGCTGGAACACCCACCCCTGGAAAGATTGGCACCCGTCTCAAATGTTTTTCACTTGAAAACATGAGAATAATCTTTCTCACTGTAGAATGATGGACTTTAAATTGTTTGGAAATGTCCTTATAAACCCTTCCCAGTTTGATGGGCAGCAACATTTGCTTCTCTAAGATCATTGCTCATGTATTTCCTCATTGGCAATTTGTTAACACACACTTGAATGTTCCAGACCAGTAAACTGCTAAAACTCTGGCTATTAAAGATGTGGTCTTGACATGGTATATTATGTCATATGTTGTTGTTCATCTGAGGTTGTATTTACCGGTACCTACTTTTAAAACCTACTAAGGAACAGATGTTTGTTATTATGACAACAAACAAACACCATAAACTCAGTGTTATTATTGTGTAAATTACTTAACTTCAATCAATCTGCAGCCTCCCAGGATCGTTATCCACAAGAACGATCTTTACATATGCATAGAACCACAAAATGGGATACGGCTGTACAGTCTATAGAGAGAACATATATAAAAAAAAAACAATAGTGTGATACAGTATATACAATGAATTGTGCGCTTTAAATGGATGCACTCACAAGATGGTAGAAATAGAAGAGCATTCATAAGGTGCCTCCCCAGATAATATGGGGGGATGCTGGTTTCCCTTATTAGTGTCGAGCAGCCAATGGAACACGGGACTCCAGGTGAGTAGTAGTGAAAAAAATCAATAATTTTGTTTTCTTAAAAAGGTGAAAAGACACCATAAAAATAAAATTTAAAAGTGCAGCAATAGGTCCAACGCGTTTCGTTCAAACAAGAACTTCATCAGGGACCGCACAGTAAAAGAAATCACAGGCAATATCATAGATTGTAAAAAATAATACATCCTACTCTCCCCTTAACAAAATCTCTATAAATAGGGCTAGTCCCACTGTCCCATTGGTCCATGATGTGGGAGTGTCCAATAGCCAGCTCTTCATAGGCCCAGGGATGGTATCCTCCAGCTGATGATATTTTCGGCATTTAGATGAATCAAATTGGGCGCGTTCACTAGAAAAGCCGGAACCGGATGTGGACGTCGTCCTTCACTTCCGCGTTCCATTTGCGTTCCACGTGCGTTCCAAATGCGTTCCACATACGTTCAGTGATTCTATCTTAGCCACATCAACAAGGAGCCATCAATACAAGTAATCAAAGAATGACTAAAGAGTAAGAACATGATTAATAAACCAAATTCAATTAATCTCTGAATAAAGAAAGAAAAATAAATTAGTATATACAATATACAGCAACCTTATTGAACTAGTTCCTGTAGAAGTTAAACTTATATTTCAAAAATATGTGTAACAATATCATACACCATTATATAATTCATTCAAATCTGTTTAAAGTGACAGACACCTCCTTGCTAAGTAGGAAAGAAAGCATGACCAGTTTATTCCTAAAAATGTTCCCTCAATACCAGTGATTATAATTCATAATATATAACCTGATTAGTACACATAACTGTATTATATAGAGCAAACTTTTTTATTTTTTATTTTTTTATACTTTTATTTTATCCATTAAACATACCTCTTTTCTCCCCATATATTTACACTGTTGGTACTACTCATATTTCTAGAGGTACATATGGGGAAAGGAGAGGAGACATAAAGGTCAGTCCAAGAAACACACCAAATCGATCCCAATATTCAAACCCTTATGTTCAAGGGTCTTCAATTTGTTACATAGTTACATAGTTACATAGTTACATAGCTGAAAAGAGACTTGCGTCCATCAAGTTCAGCCTTCCTCACATATGCTTTTGCTGTTGATCCAAAAGAAGGCAAAAAACCCAGTCTGAAGCGCTTCCAATTTTAAAACAAACTAGGAAAAAATTCCTTTTTGACCCCAAAATAGCAGTCAGATGTCTCCTTGGATCAAGCAGCTATTACCCCACTTTTTGTGTATCCAAAAAGTTTCCCTTTGGGATAACTTTTTGACCCTATCACCTCCCTGCCAGTAGGGCAGGACGTGTTCGATACCCATACATTTAAATTCCCTAAATGAAAAAGAAGGACAATTATAGCAATGGGCCGAAACAGAATGGGTTACAAGTCCCTTACATATATTGTTTAAATGTTCCAAAATTCTGACCTTCAGGATACGTTTCGTGCGTCCCACGTACTGTTTGCCACACGGACACTGCAGTAAATATACTACATAGTCCGTGTGGCAACCTATAAGTGATTTGATCTTAAAAGTTTCCCCTGTAATAGAACTAATAAATTCCTTGGTTCTCCCCATAAGGGCAGTAGTGCAAGCTTTGCAGGCACTACATCCCCTGAAACAGCCCGAATCAGGGGGTCCATTGGATCTATTCGTTTTGATAGCATAACTAGGAGCTAGAATATTCTTTAAATTCTTATTCCGCTTAAAGATCACCATCGGGCGTTCAGATAAAGAATTACCCAAAATAGGGTCCTGTTGTAAAATGGGCCAAAACTCACTTAAACTCCTTTTAATCTTGAGATGATCAGTATTATATTGGGTAACAAAGGAAGACCTGAAATTCCCATTCCCCACAGCCCCGGGGGCTTTGTCCTCCAAAAGTTTACTCCACTCAAGGAGACCTATTGATCGAATATTCTTGTTGTAGCCCCTTGCACATAATTTATTTTTTATATGGGCAGATTGAATCTGGAAATCATGAGGGCGAGAACAGTTGCGTCTCAATCTGGTGAATTGGCTCCGTGCTATACCCCTAAGCCAGGGTTTATGGTGACAGCTTTGTTGATGTACGAAGCCGTTACCATCCATAGGTTTGAAAAAACATTTGGTTTGTATTTGGCCCTGATCACAAAAAATTTTGAGATCCAAGAAGTGGATCTCATTCTTATTCCACTCCAGGGTGAAAAAGAGATTAAATAAATTGGAGTTAAGATATTGAACATAATCAAAAAAACTGGTAGAGGACCCCTTCCAGATGATGATCACATTATCAATATAAAGCCGCCAGAGCACCAGGCTCTCCCTCCAGTCATGCCTCGACCACACAAATAGTTCCTCCCATCTCCGCATGTAGGTATTGGCATAACTGGGGGCGAACCTGGTGCCCATGGCGGTCCCTGTTATCTGTAGGTAATATTGATCGTTAAAAAAGAAAAAATTATGTTCCAGAATAAATTTCACTGAGGTCAATATGAATTCCTTCTGACCTTGGGACAGGTCCAAATCCTGGGACATATAGTAGTCAAGAGCCTCCAATCCTAAACGATGGCTAATTACCGTGTACAGAGAGGTCACGTTCAACGTGGCCCAACTGTATTCGGGATCCCACTCTATACTGTCTAATTCTTGTAAAAAGGACTTGGTATCACGTATAAAGGAGGGTGCCCCTTGAGCGTATTTTTGAAGGAACGAGTCCACATACGCTGATAAATTGGCAGTGAGCGAATTCACTCCACTAATAATGGGACGACCTGGTGGATCAGGGAGGCGTTTGTGGGTTTTAGGAAGAAAATAGAATATCGGAATTACTGGATTTTTTTGAAATAAAAAATCAAATTTTTTTGAAGATATAATTCCACTATCCCTAGCCCTAATCAAAATTTCCTTAAGTTCTAAATTATACAACAACGTGGGGTTATTCTGAAGGGTAATGTATGTTTTTTTATCCCCCAGAATATTAAGGGATTCCTTCAGATAGTAGGAGGCAGTCATCAACACTATACCTCCTCCCTTATCAGCCTCCCTGATCACCAGGTCCTCTATTTCCATAAGATGTTGTAAAGTCACTTCTTCCCTCTTTGTTAAATTAAAGGGGGATGGTCCTCTCTTTCTTTCTTTGATGATAGATTGAAAGGCCTGATCAACCATATGTTCGAAGGTCTCCAAGAAAGGACCCTTACTCTGAACGGGAAAAAAATGTGATTTCGGTTGAAACTTATAGTCATCTCTTCTATCTATAGTATTCGAATCGTGTCTAACATGTCTTTTTATAGTTAGGGAGCGAATACATTTTTTAAGATCTATATACAAGTCGAAATCATTTGCCATTTTATTTTCTTTATATGTTCTCTCTATAGACTGTACAGCCGTATCCCATTTCTGTTTGTGGTTTGTTATTATGTCCTGATAGGTAAAGCCATAGAATTTAAAGAGGGTGTACTTTCTTTTTCCCATGACTGGATATATACTAAGAAAGTTATGATGCGAACTTCACGCCCCTACTCACAACCCTGCAGCAGGACATGAAACGCTGGACAACCCAATATATATCATGGTTCGGCCGTATCAACGCCATAAAGATGAATGCCATGCCCAGGCTGTTATACCTGTTCCAGACACTACCCACGAGTCTTCCGTGTTCGTTCTTCCAATCACTCACGACGTCCATTAGACAGTTCATATGGAATCAGAAGCCGGCCCGCATCAGGAAAACTACCTTGGAACGCCCAAAGAGCGAAGGAGGTATGGGCTTACCGTCAATCCTCACCTACTACCACGTAACTCACCTACACAGGTTGGTCGACTGGCATGCCAACCCCAACGCTAAACAGTGGGTGGACCTGGAAAAACAACAAGCCCGGGGAAAGATCCCCGCCATGCTATGGCTTGGGGAAGCAACATACAAGGAATTGAATAGGGAAACCCGATGATAGACGCGACACTGAGGGTATGGTGCGGAATCCGCTACTCAAAGAAGCTCACCACATCACCTAACCCACTCACGCCCATAACCCACAACCCAAAGCTAGCAGGGGGACTGACACCAGCATACCTCAGGAATTTTGGAGCAGCGGACTGGGTACACACTCACCAGTGGTGTAGCAGAACAGCGCTCAAACCCCTGGCAATGTTGATACAGGACCGCAGACCTAGCGGCCTTGATATATTCCGCTACCACCAAGTGAAAACCTACCTGACCTCTATAACGGGCAAAGCTCACTTACACCGCCCATTGTTCCCCCTGGAACACCTATGCTCGACCAGGCAGCACCTAACACACGGGGTCTCGCACCTATACGCGGTGCTACAAAACAACGGGGACAAAAGCCCGCTAGGCTTTACTGAAAAATGGGAAAGAGAGACGGGGATGGAACTCACAGAACAGGAATGGCTTAAAATCTTCCAGCTGACACACAAAGGGACTATAAGCACGAAGTTTCAGGAATGCAACTATAAAGTATTAGCAGGATGGTACAGAACGCCGGATATCCTCAGACATGTCCACGACACAATCTCAGGCGAGTGTTGGAGATGTGGCACGGAAGAGGGCACAGGTATCCACATATGGTGGACCTGCTCCCAAATTGAACCGTTCTGGCGAATGATACATCGAGCGATCAAGGACATCACAGGTAATGACATCCCCTTTCAACTGATGCCAATGCTGCTCCACCACACACGCACGCCCCTGAAGGTTTATAAAAAGGGTCTCATCATACACCTTCTCACAGCAGCAAAATCACTCATCCCACTACTATGGAAGAGTACCCACTCTGCAACACTGGATAGAGAACATTTCGCAAAGAGCAGCAAGGGCCTCCCCGGCGGAACATGGAGACGCTCCCGCGCCGGCACAACCACCCCTACAGACGAATAGACAGTAAAAGGAATGCTTGACACATTTGACCCTACCGCACGCTACTGACCCATACACCCCTTCACACCCCACAAAACACCGAAAATATAAGTGACTCAGGGCGATGCTTCTCCCGACGGCACCCATACCAAACCATAGCACTACACTAAGAGAAACTAGACCACAATACTTCACTAGGGGAGGTAGAGACAGACATAGAACTGCCATGAAAGGCAAAGAGAAAACAACAACAGGGCTACACACACAGTTACACTCTATACACAAGCAACAACAAGGGCGGAGGCAACAGGCGACAAGAACCAACCTACAACCGGGCACGCAGCTTTTAGGCTGCCGAGAGGCATGCACAACCAAGATGTCTCGTGACAGACGAATTTTAGATGAAGCTAGAATAGCTAGACTCGATGAGGTGAGCAGACCCTCCAAACAGTACAAACATATACATAGACCTCACGACAGTATAACCAGTAATGACCGAGATATAGCGGACGTGGAGATAATTGGCACCCCCAGCCCACCGGACAGGGAATACCGACATCGCTACACAGCGACACTTGCTCCCGAGACCGAACTTAACTGACTTAGCGGCCCACACGGACGCAAACGCTTAGGGCGACATTCGGCAAACCCCAAATGGGATAGGAACGGCCCCGACTACAGATGTGCCACTATAGCCTCAAGACACACATGAAACTGTTGAAAAACATTTTTTTTTGCTGTTGATCCAAAAGAAGGCAAAAAACCCAGTCTGAAGCGCTTCCAATTTTAAAACAAACTAGGAAAAAATTCCTTTTTGACCCCAAAATAGCAGTCAGATGTCTCCTTGGATCAAGCAGCTATTACCCCACTTTTTGTGTATCCAAAAAGTTTCCCTTTGGGATAACTTTTTGACCCTATCACCTCCCTGCCAGTAGGGCAGGACGTGTTCGATACCCATACATTTAAATTCCCTAAATGAAAAAGAAGGACAATTATAGCAATGGGCCGAAACAGAATGGGTTACAAGTCCCTTACATATATTGTTTAAATGTTCCAAAATTCTGACCTTCAGGATACGTTTCGTGCGTCCCACGTACTGTTTGCCACACGGACACTGCAGTAAATATACTACATAGTCCGTGTGGCAACCTATAAGTGATTTGATCTTAAAAGTTTCCCCTGTAATAGAACTAATAAATTCCTTGGTTCTCCCCATAAGGGCAGTAGTGCAAGCTTTGCAGGCACTACATCCCCTGAAACAGCCCGAATCAGGGGGTCCATTGGATCTATTCGTTTTGATAGCATAACTAGGAGCTAGAATATTCTTTAAATTCTTATTCCGCTTAAAGATCACCATCGGGCGTTCAGATAAAGAATTACCCAAAATAGGGTACTGTTGTAAAATGGGCCAAAACTCACTTAAACTCCTTTTAATCTTGAGATGATCAGTATTATATTGGGTAACAAAAGAAGACCTGAAATTCCCATTCCCCACAGCCCCGGGGGCTTTGTCCTCCAAAAGTTTACTCCACTCAAGGAGACCTATTGATCGAATATTCTTGTTGTAGCCCCTTGCACATAATTTATTTTTTATATGGGCAGATTGAATCTGGAAATCATGAGGGCGAGAACAGTTGCGTCTCAATCTGGTGAATTGGCTCCGTGCTATACCCCTAAGCCAGGGTTTATGGTGACAGCTTTGTTGATGTACGAAGCCGTTACCATCCATAGGTTTGAAAAAACATTTGGTTTGTATTTGGCCCTGATCACAAAAAATTTTGAGATCCAAGAAGTGGATCTCATTCTTATTCCACTCCAGGGTGAAAAAGAGATTAAATAAATTGGAGTTAAGATATTGAACATAATCAAAAAAACTGGTAGAGGACCCCTTCCAGATGATGATCACATTATCAATATAAAGCCGCCAGAGCACCAGGCTCTCCCTCCAGTCATGCCTCGACCACACAAATAGTTCCTCCCATCTCCGCATGTAGGTATTGGCATAACTGGGGGCGAACCTGGTGCCCATGGCGGTCCCTGTTATCTGTAGGTAATATTGATCGTTAAAAAAGAAAAAATTATGTTCCAGAATAAATTTCACTGAGGTCAATATGAATTCCTTCTGACCTTGGGACAGGTCCAAATCCTGGGACATATAGTAGTCAAGAGCCTCCAATCCTAAACGATGGCTAATTACCGTGTACAGAGAGGTCACGTTCAACGTGGCCCAACTGTATTCGGGATCCCACTCTATACTGTCTAATTCTTGTAAAAAGGACTTGGTATCACGTATAAAGGAGGGTGCCCCTTGAGCGTATTTTTGAAGGAACGAGTCCACATACGCTGATAAATTGGCAGTGAGCGAATTCACTCCACTAATAATGGGACGACCTGGTGGATCAGGGAGGCGTTTGTGGGTTTTAGGAAGAAAATAGAATATCGGAATTACTGGATTTTTTTGAAATAAAAAATCAAATTTTTTTGAAGATATAATTCCACTATCCCTAGCCCTAATCAAAATTTCCTTAAGTTCTAAATTATACAACAACGTGGGGTTATTCTGAAGGGTAATGTATGTTTTTTTATCCCCCAGAATATTAAGGGATTCCTTCAGATAGTAGGAGGCAGTCATCAACACTATACCTCCTCCCTTATCAGCCTCCCTGATCACCAGGTCCTCTATTTCCATAAGATGTTGTAAAGTCACTTCTTCCCTCTTTGTTAAATTAAAGGGGGATGGTCCTCTCTTTCTTTCTTTGATGATAGATTGAAAGGCCTGATCAACCATATGTTCGAAGGTCTCCAAGAAAGGACCCTTACTCTGAACGGGAAAAAAATGTGATTTCGGTTGAAACTTATAGTCATCTCTTCTATCTATAGTATTCGAATCGTGTCTAACATGTCTTTTTATAGTTAGGGAGCGAATACATTTTTTAAGATCTATATACAAGTCGAAATCATTTGCCATTTTATTTTCTTTATATGTTCTCTCTATAGACTGTACAGCCGTATCCCATTTCTGTTTGTGGTTTGTTATTATGTCCTGATAGGTAAAGCCATAGAATTTAAAGAGGGTGTACTTTCTTTTTCCCATGACTGGATATATACTAAGAAAGTTATGATGCGAACTTCACGCCCCTACTCACAACCCTGCAGCAGGACATGAAACGCTGGACAACCCAATATATATCATGGTTCGGCCGTATCAACGCCATAAAGATGAATGCCATGCCCAGGCTGTTATACCTGTTCCAGACACTACCCACGAGTCTTCCGTGTTCGTTCTTCCAATCACTCACGACGTCCATTAGACAGTTCATATGGAATCAGAAGCCGGCCCGCATCAGGAAAACTACCTTGGAACGCCCAAAGAGCGAAGGAGGTATGGGCTTACCGTCAATCCTCACCTACTACCACGTAACTCACCTACACAGGTTGGTCGACTGGCATGCCAACCCCAACGCTAAACAGTGGGTGGACCTGGAAAAACAACAAGCCCGGGGAAAGATCCCCGCCATGCTATGGCTTGGGGAAGCAACATACAAGGAATTGAATAGGGAAACCCGATGATAGACGCGACACTGAGGGTATGGTGCGGAATCCGCTACTCAAAGAAGCTCACCACATCACCTAACCCACTCACGCCCATAACCCACAACCCAAAGCTAGCAGGGGGACTGACACCAGCATACCTCAGGAATTTTGGAGCAGCGGACTGGGTACACACTCACCAGTGGTGTAGCAGAACAGCGCTCAAACCCCTGGCAATGTTGATACAGGACCGCAGACCTAGCGGCCTTGATATATTCCGCTACCACCAAGTGAAAACCTACCTGACCTCTATAACGGGCAAAGCTCACTTACACCGCCCATTGTTCCCCCTGGAACACCTATGCTCGACCAGGCAGCACCTAACACACGGGGTCTCGCACCTATACGCGGTGCTACAAAACAACGGGGACAAAAGCCCGCTAGGCTTTACTGAAAAATGGGAAAGAGAGACGGGGATGGAACTCACAGAACAGGAATGGCTTAAAATCTTCCAGCTGACACACAAAGGGACTATAAGCACGAAGTTTCAGGAATGCAACTATAAAGTATTAGCAGGATGGTACAGAACGCCGGATATCCTCAGACATGTCCACGACACAATCTCAGGCGAGTGTTGGAGATGTGGCACGGAAGAGGGCACAGGTATCCACATATGGTGGACCTGCTCCCAAATTGAACCGTTCTGGCGAATGATACATCGAGCGATCAAGGACATCACAGGTAATGACATCCCCTTTCAACTGATGCCAATGCTGCTCCACCACACACGCACGCCCCTGAAGGTTTATAAAAAGGGTCTCATCATACACCTTCTCACAGCAGCAAAATCACTCATCCCACTACTATGGAAGAGTACCCACTCTGCAACACTGGATAGAGAACATTTCGCAAAGAGCAGCAAGGGCCTCCCCGGCGGAACATGGAGACGCTCCCGCGCCGGCACAACCACCCCTACAGACGAATAGACAGTAAAAGGAATGCTTGACACATTTGACCCTACCGCACGCTACTGACCCATACACCCCTTCACACCCCACAAAACACCGAAAATATAAGTGACTCAGGGCGATGCTTCTCCCGACGGCACCCATACCAAACCATAGCACTACACTAAGAGAAACTAGACCACAATACTTCACTAGGGGAGGTAGAGACAGACATAGAACTGCCATGAAAGGCAAAGAGAAAACAACAACAGGGCTACACACACAGTTACACTCTATACACAAGCAACAACAAGGGCGGAGGCAACAGGCGACAAGAACCAACCTACAACCGGGCACGCAGCTTTTAGGCTGCCGAGAGGCATGCACAACCAAGATGTCTCGTGACAGACGAATTTTAGATGAAGCTAGAATAGCTAGACTCGATGAGGTGAGCAGACCCTCCAAACAGTACAAACATATACATAGACCTCACGACAGTATAACCAGTAATGACCGAGATATAGCGGACGTGGAGATAATTGGCACCCCCAGCCCACCGGACAGGGAATACCGACATCGCTACACAGCGACACTTGCTCCCGAGACCGAACTTAACTGACTTAGCGGCCCACACGGACGCAAACGCTTAGGGCGACATTCGGCAAACCCCAAATGGGATAGGAACGGCCCCGACTACAGATGTGCCACTATAGCCTCAAGACACACATGAAACTGTTGAAAAACATACCTGAGCCCCCATAGAAAACACCCTGTGGTAATAATTATTGATGTAACTGCGCTAAATATTGTTGCAGTCTGCAGAATTTGCAACCGCTGTATTGAAACGCAAATAAGTCTCATAAGTATCGAAAACAAAAACTACAGATTGTCGAAAGAAAGATAGACCACGGCTCCGACCCACATAGCACAATTTAATCACTCACCACAAACAGTTCATTTTGTTAGAGCCCTTGATTCAGGCACCTTATTGTGATATCCAATGGTTTAATTGTGAATAATATTGTCGTAATTAAGGACTTCGCAAACGTTGTATTGAATTGACAATATGTGTACCATTAACTGAAAAACGGAAAATAAAGAATGTCAAAAAAAAAAAAAAAAAAAAAGAAAGTTATGATGTGAAAAAAAGTAGTTGAAAACCGCTTTCACCTTATGTCAGTGGATTGTCAATGAATGTTTGATGTGCAAACTGAAATGTAAATTTTTATTTTTTTTAGCAAATACAAGTTATATTTTAAGAAATCCTGGGAGTGCTAGCTTGATATTGGTTACTACATTTTTGCTGACAAGCACCAGGTATGTAATAGGTTAGTAGAATGAGTGGATGATTTATATATAACCTTTTACATATACCATAACCTTTTTAGTTTTTGCTTATATATTGGAAGGCTGGGCCTGAAGTTGTGGGAGGGGCTTTGTGCCTTTAAAAGGGACTCCCCCTCTTACCTACGTTACCTAATTGGTTCTAGACGTTCTTCTGATTGGTTGGCTGCACTTCCGGTTTCCATCGTTGAATTCTTTTCGTGGCACTCAGTCCTCCTGACAGCTCGCCGGTTGTTCACTCTGCCGAACACTCTGCCGTCCATTACGGGACTTTCCCACCTAAACAGTGAGTACAGCAGACTGGTATAATTGTACTCGTCTGCATCTTGACCTAGCACGACCCGCCGAGGTCCCCGGCTCCGGTTACACACACCGGTGATACTGCAGACCCCACACGGACTCACCTCAGGTCACGGAGGTCTGGGGTATCCCAGCAAACGGCCTCCACCAGCTTCCGTTAAGCAAGTCTCTTTTTCGGCAGATTGTCACGGGATGGTTTCAGGGACAGATAGGGGTTGTGGATTACCGCCAAAGGTGCATCTACAAGCCAGGTTGCTTCCCCCATACACCGGCACATAACCGAATGTACAGCCGACACAGGTTCTCGGTACATTATCTGCCTGCCTCCTTCCAACAAGCAGGCAGATAGTTTACATATGCTAGGAAGACTACTCCCTTCACTCTCAACCAAGGCAGTCATGGCCTACAAAATATCCGGCACTTAGGTATGTGTAAGGAGGCACATACTGTATAAACAAAATTAAGCCAGTTATGTTTTGGTTGAAGCTGGTTACATTTATACAATATTAAATATTGCTTGTCTTGAGCATGTCATGTATAAGAAACTGCACGTTAGCAGTGACACTTGTAAGAGGGTTTTCCTCCAGGTCATGTTATCTACTGCTGTTTCCAAATTGTCATATATTACAAACTCCACTTTTATGTATCCGGATATGTTACATAGGGTTATTAGGGCACAGGGCAGCACTACACCACCTGGTGGCCATGTCGCACATAGCCAGATAACAAACAACTATACACTATGCCTGGGTGATCAGGGCACAGGACAGCACCCGCCACCTGGTGGCCATGTTGCACATAGCCACTAACAAACACTATACATTATGATTATATGGTTCACGTTACACGTCAGTACTATATCTTAACTAGTTCCATTTCCTTGAAACTGTTAAAGCTTCAGGTAGAATGGAATTAGTTCTCCCAGTGAAATTAAAGTTGACGGTTATTATTATTATTAAGTATTTTATCATTCTATTCTATAGGTCTGTTTTCATGTTGATAAACCTAGTCAGAGCTCAAAAAGGGTTTATCTTTCTTGCTAACTGTTACGTTCATTAGGTAACTGTTACAATTCATATATCATAACATACAGCCTTTTTCCCCAGGGGACGCTTTTGCGGTACATGTTAACTCAGTGTTTGTCATTTGATCTCTAGGTCTGCTTTCGTGATTCAGAGACCTAGACAAAGGTCAAGAGTGTTCTGTTACTATCATATTGGTATGTGCTTTAGCTGTTACAGTCATACTCTGTAACAGTAATACGTTTCGTTTTACAGATCTGTTACTACAATTCAGTGAGTAGGAACGTAAATGTATGCAAAGTACAAACGGTACTGAGCAGTCAGTTATGAATCTACTATAACTAATTCTGACATGTGTTACAGACAAAGGCTCCAAGCTTGGACAAGCTCGGCTCATCAGATTCATACGTTATACGTACCAAGCTAGGACAAAGTTGAGACACCACCTAAAGGTATAGAGGGGTTGTTCACAGGGGAAGTAAACACTACGGTCGGGGGGTATATTCAGCAGGTTGAGTGTAATTTCAACCTTTGGTTTAGGCCTCCCTCCTTAGCAGGATATCAGACTATCGCTGAACAAAGCCAAACATACTGTAGCGGTACTTACCCTTTCCAGGGGCCGGCCGGGGTCCTCTGTTTGAGCCGCGTGCAGTCCTGCTGCTGCACAAGCCGCGCGCGGCTCATCCGAAGGCAGGAACAGGAAGGCAGGCAGTGACCGCGAGATGCGGTCACGTGTCCCGCCTGACTCTAAGAGCACGCTGCGGGTCTCGGCCGTGCTCTTAAAGGGACAGTGGGAGCCTAAATTGGAAAAGGCCTCATATTGGTCCCTGTCATTGCACACTCCCCATACACTTACCTTTTGGGGGCGTGGAGATGACAGGGACCAATCAAAATAGATGTTTAATTATTTATACTCACCTTTTTCCCTTGGTTCCTTGCCCTATCGTGGTTTCTGTTTCAGTTCCCTTTAGCGCTTGTTGTGTTCAGTTGTGTTCCTTCGTACTTGACCTTGGCTTTGTTTTCTGACTACGTTATCTCTTTATCCTTATCTGTTCTGTTTGCCGGTTTACTGTGTACCAGACCCTGGCTAGTCCTAGCTTACGCTGTCTCTTTGTGCCCTTGACCTTGGATCGTTCCTGACTCTGTACTTCTCCTATATACGTCGAGTCCAGCCACTCTAAGGTCCGGTAGACGTATCTCCCCTCTGTGTTGTCTTCTGTTTAGCTGAATCCTGCGTGTTGGGGTATATTCTCGTTACATTACGATTGGGCCATGGACCCCGCAGATTTAGCTCAGCAAATGGCATCCCATGAGGCTAGATTTGTAGAGCAGGATCACCATATGGATCAGATAGCCCAGGCTCTCCAGATGCTCTTATCTAGAACTATTCCAGCAACCCCACCTAACCCTCCTATACCTCTTCTTCCTGAAGTATCTACTTTGCCTAATATTTCGGCCCATTTAACACCTCCTCCTAGGTATGGAGGGGACTCTAAGACATGCAGAGGCTTCATTAATCAAATAGAATTCCATTTTGAGATGTATCCACGTTCATTTCCCACAGAAAGGTCTAAGGTGGGGTTCTTTTGCACCAACTTACCGATAAAGCACTTGAGTGGGCAAACCCTATTTGGGAGGCTAATGGACCTATGGTGCATGATTTCAACAGTTTTCTTACGGCATTTCGTAGAACTATTGACACAACAAAAAGGTCAAAAAATGCCGCAAGAGCATTAATGAGAATTAAACAGGGTTCTAGGTCTGTGGCTGACTATGCTATTCAGTTTCGTACCCTTGCTTCACAGGTAGATTGGACCAATAATGGGTTAACTACTGCGTTCATGGAAGGTTTATCTGACACTATATTGGATGAGGTAGCAGCTAAGGAGCTTCCTATTGCATTAGAGGACCTTATTAACTACCTCATTGATATAGATAATAGTATTCGTGACAGGCTCTATACTAAGAACAGGAATAGACGTTTTGTTACACCTATTAACCCCAGAGTTGATAAACCTGAGAGTGTTAAAGTGTCTGAGGAGGAACCCATGCAATTAGGTTAGGAGAAGGGACGGACTCTGCCTATACTGTGGTAGGAGAGACCATATGGTAAAGGAATATCCTTTGCTTCCGGAAAACTCTCACACCTAAGACCTTATAGGGGACTGGCCTTGGTGTGATATCTAAGTCTCCTAAATTGCCTCCTAACCGTTTGCTTCTCCCTGTTTCTTTACATATGGGAGAGAGTTGTATAGCTGAGCACATATACGCTCTGGTTGACTCCGGGGCAGCTGAAAATGTAATAGACTCTGGTTTTGTTAAGAAAAACAACATTCCCATCAGAGAGGAGATACCCTTGGCCGTTGAGGCCATAGATGGTAGACCATTAAGTTCTCCAGTTGTTACTCATGAAACTGTACCGTTACACATGTATACAGGGGTTTTACACTTTGAAACCATTCGGTTCCAGGTCATCACCTTTCCCTCTTCACAACTAGTGTTAGGGTACCCATGGTTACGTGCTCACAATCCCATTTTCGACTGGGAGTCAGGGCAAATAAAATCATGGAGCGAAGCCTACCACGAATCTTGTACTATTGAAGTCACCCCTTTGAATTCTATTAATGTTCCTACTACTCCTCCTTTGTCTACGGTTATACCCCCTCAGTACTTATTTCTCAAGACTGTCTTTGATAAAAGGGAGGCTGACAAATTAACGCCTCACAGACCCTACGATTGTGCTAGCAATTTATTGCCTGGCACTATACCTCCAAAGGTCAGGGTGTACCCTTTATCTGTTCAAGAAAACCGTGTCATGGAGGAGTATATTAAGGAATCACTAGAAAAGGGGTTTATTAGGAGATCCTCTTCTCCGGCTGGAGCGGGGTTCTTTTTTGTATCGAAGAAAGAAGGTGATTTAAGACCGTGTATCGATTATAGAGGTCTAAATAAAATCACTAGCAAAAATGCATACCCTATACCTTTAATCACGGAATTGTTCGACAGGCTCAAACATGCAACTGTATTTACTAAATTGGATCTTAGAGGTGCATACAATTTAATACGTATTAAGAAAGACCACGAATGGAAGACGGCATTCAACACTAGATCTGGCCATTATGAGTATACTGTTACAGGAAGGCGGGCAGTGACCGTGAGAAGAGGGACAGTGGGAGCCTAAATTGGAAAAGGCCTACCATTGCTCCCTGTCATGCCACACTCCCCATACACTTACCTTTTGGGAGCGTGGAGATGACAGGGACCAATCAAAATAGATGTTTAGTTATTTATACTCACCTTTTTCCCTTGGTTCCTTGCCCTATCGTGGTTTCTGTTTCAGTTCCCTTTAGCGCTTGTTGTGTTCAGTTGTGTTCCTTCGTACTTGACCTTGGCTTTGTTTTCTGACTACGTTATCTCTTTATCCTTATCTGTTCTGTTTGCCGGCTTGCTGTTTACGGTGTACCAGACCCCGGCTAGTCCTAGTTTACGCTGTCTCTTTGTGCCCTTGACCTTGGATCGTTCCTGACTCTGTACTTCTCCTGTATACGTCGAGTCCGGCCACTCTAAGGTCCGGTAGACGTATCTCCCCTCTGTGTTGTCTTCTGTTTAGCTGAATCCTGCGTGTTGGGGTATATTCTCGTTACACATACATTGTTCATACAGGTACGTCGCTACAGCTTCTTTAAGCAAGGGTCAAGTATAGGGAATCAACCATAGAGGTGATTGAATATGGCCACTTAGGTATTTCCCCACAGACACTCTATGCCATAGAGATAGAGGTCCCGCGAGGCCAACACCCGTCGTCCACGAAAGAGGTAATACACCCCATTGGCCAAAACATAGCTAGCCGCCTCGCACGTTGCATAGTAAGGGCCTCACTTATCACAACCCCTCCCCAAGTTACGGACTCATTCCTTGTAAAGCCAACAACCAGCAGGTTACCCCCTCGCACCAACCATATGTAGAGCCGCTCAAGCCATTTGGCAACTAGTAGGGTCTCACTTGTCACCAGTCCAACAAATTTTTGCCACCTCGGCAATAGCTAATACCCGTATACATCTTCAGGCTAAAGTGCATGATTCCTATATTTTTAAGTATGTCCCAAGTACCAGAAGTTGAAGAGGACATTTCAATTACAAGTACTCCAGCCAGGACCACCCCTCCACGAAAGGGGGACACCGGTAGCCCATCTTCAATTAGATCATGAACTATACCACGGATCACTGCTGAACTACACAGGTGCAGCATCCCCTTTACAGCTACTGCCCACAAAGCAGAACTTTTCAGGCTAATGCAAGCCAATACTAACAATTCAGACACAGGGGAAGGCACAAGTGGCACAAGCAACGCCAACCTACATACCATGATCACCTCTTGTCATCAATGGGGCAGATTAACAATAGGCTGGAGAGACTGGAAGCCCGTAGCTATCCAGTTGCAACACCAGAACCGCCCTCAGCTGATATTCCAGGCCTTCCCATTCCCAACCCGGTAATAATACGCCCACCACCTTAGGGTCTCAGGTCATTAACCCAGCCTATATGGTACCGGCAAATCTCAAGAAGGACATCCTGGAGGGCAAATACATTAATCTCTTCTCGCTTCTCATTGCCTCCCAGGATGTCATAGAGAATCGCTCATACACATATGGCGACATCTCAATGGTCCTTAAGGCCAGAGACCCAAGGCTGAGTAAGAAATTATCCATCCCAGATTTTGTAATCGCCTTCGGCATTTACAGGGATGTGCTTTGCTCAGTGTACCCACAGAGAAGAGAATAATTAGATCTGTATATGCACAAGCTGGTGGACCTGGGTAACAAATACGATGGTTCGTCATTCTACGACTAGCACCATTCATTTGCGACAAAGGCGGCAACAGCTCTGGCCCAGTACAATGCCAGAATGGACTGGAGAGAAATGGATACGGAGCTGTTCCTTAGACATTTTGCTGGGCTAAGGTCCCCAGCTTGTGCCATATGTGCTGCAACCACGCATGTGGCAAACCTCTGCCTGGTCACAATGGAATCTACCCCAACCACTGCCACCCCAAGCACATCAAGAGTTGAGGAACAAGGAAGAGTTGTGAAACAAGGAAGGGATAAACTGGGTCGCCCAATTGTGTACCTAGTCAAGTCTCAAATATGTAATAATTTCAATGTTGGGGCTTGTGCCTATAGTGCTTGCCGACTGCTGCATGTATGCTAACATTGTTTCAGGGCACACGCGAAAGCAATGTGCCCCAATAAAATGCACATGAAGCCAGATTTAACTTCTGTTAATATTGACGTTCTGAAAGGGCTACTGTACCAACACTCATCCGAACATTTGGTAGAGTTTTTGGTCTCTGGTTTCTCCCAAGGTTTCCATACTGGCCTCATCTACTTGCTGGGTGGTGACATGGGAATCCAACAACCTTCAGTCTACCATGACCAACATAGACGCAGTAGATACATTGTTACAGATTGAGCGAGATCAAGGCTTTATACTAGGACCATTTACTGATCCCCCTTTCTCTAGCTGGAGAACCAACCCCATTGGTTTGGTCACGGGGAAAACCTCACTTAAACAGAGACTAGTTATAGACCTAGGTTGAGTATCTTCGATGATACCCAGCCTTATTTCTCTTATCCCATCAGAAGAATTCTCTTTACAATACACTACCATAGATGACACCATAGCTACCATAATATCAGCGGGGGTAGGTGCCTGGCTAAGCAAAACTGATATTGTGAATGCCTTCAAACTATTTCCCATCCATCCGTCGCTATGGCACTTGCATGGCATCAGATGGAGGGGCCTTTATTACTTTTTTACAAGGCTCACTTTCGGATCCAAGAGCAGTCCAATGATCTTCGATACTTTTGCGGAGACTTTGTGTTGGCAGCTTCTGAATATTTAGGAACAATTGGCTGTGGGGTGGGTGGCCGGAAGAAGTAAGCCAGATTTAAGGGTTCTATAAGGGTTCTATAAGGTATACCCCATTGTAGCTGCAGCAGCGACATGGGGAAATTTATGGGCTGGAAGATCGGTACGATGTTTCTCTGGCAATTTGCCACGTCATAAACAAAGGCCGGTCATCATCCCTGATGATAATGAAATTTATTAGAAGACTAACGTAGTTGGCAGCCTGTCACCAATTTTATCTGGTATGTTACCATGTACCAGGCATTTAAAACACAGCTGCTGACCACTTATCTCATCTTCAATTTCAGGCATTCAGGAGATCCCTACCAACAGGCTCACCAACAGCCACGGGCGCTCCCACGCTCCAACAGTCAGTCATTGACTAGAAGAATTGCTAAGTCACAGCAGGAATTTGGCAAAATTCGCCTTCTCAAAGAACACACACACTGCTTACTGGTTATATCATAGGTTCATGATTGATCACCAACTGACCAACTGGTTTGATACTACAACTTTGGTGGCTTTCGCCATGTTTTGCCAAATCAATCTAAAAATGTCACACAACACTATTAAATTATACCTCAAGGGCATCCAACACCACATGTTCTCAGCTCATCCCAACAACTACGGCTTCCTCACATCCTACCCCATCAAAACCATCCTTAAGGGTATACACAAAGCAAGCGGTCCTACTCCACAATGTAGATGGCCTATCAACATACAACTCTTCAAACGTATTTCAGGCTTACTGGATACAACACCTTTCGAAACTCATACAAACTCCGCCATTAAAACCACAATATACTTGGCTTTCTACGGATTTCTCTGACCAAGAGAGTTCACTGTCACAGGGCAACACGATTCAAAGAATTATTATTATTATTATTATTATTATTATTATTGCAATTTATATAGCGCCAACAGATTCCGTAGCGCTTTACAATATGATGAGAGGGGATTTAACTATAAATAGGACAATTACAAATAAACTTACAGGAACAATAGGTTGAACAGGACCCTGCTCGATCGAGCTTACATTCTATAGGAGGTGGGGTGTAAAACACATTAGGACAGGAATTTGCAATCAAATAAGGTGGACTGCCCTTTAGGAGAGGGCAAGAGACAGGTATGTGAGGTATTGGTTAGTCTTGGAGGCCATAAGCTTTCCTAAAGAAATGGGTTTTAAGGCACTTCTTAAAAGATGCAAAACTAGGGGAGAGTCTGATGGCGGTAGGCAGGCTATTCCATAGGAAGGGAGCTGCCCGGGAGAAGTCCTGCAAGCGCGAGTTGGCTGTACGAGTGCGGACAACGGACAGGAGGTGGTCACGGGCAGAGCGGAGAGACCGAGAAGGGACATACCTATGGATCTGTGAGGAGATATAAGAGGGGCTAGAGTTGTTCAGTGCTTTATAGGTGTGAGTTAGTACCTTGAATTGACTCCTATAGCATACAGGAAGCCAATGTAAGGACTGGCAGAGGGGTGAGGTGTGAGAGAAACGACTAATTGCCTTCAGTACTCAAACCTTTACAAATAACAGGACCATTATGTGCTAAGCTTACCCTCAACTAAGACTAGTCAGATGGGTCAAGCTGTTCTTATACACTACTACCCCACCGACAATTCATGGTGCCCGATTAAAGTTTTTGACACATATCTACTGTCAACACCCGCACACGCCTCACTCCCTCTCCTTTCACTTCACGGAGCCACCCTTACCACTTCTAAATTCATGGTATACTTACAGTTATTATTGACACGACTCGGCTTGAACGCCACCAAATATTCAGGACATTCATTTAGGATAGGGGCAGCATTCACTGCCTCAAGCCAAGACATCCCGGTACATGTGATCAAAACATTAGGCCGCTGGAAGTCACCCGCTTATGCTGTTTATATACCTCAGCCAATACAAGAGTTAAGAAAGACATTTGTTAAGATGTCCTCATAAATATGCCAGTATAATATCATGTGTTTTCGTATTAAATATCTTTGGTATAACACGATTGGTATTCCTTTTGCCCACTTATCATTCCATTACTGAAATGGCCCTGAACACAAATTGGAAGGCTGGGCCTGAAGTTGTGGGAGGGGCTATGTGCCTTTAAAAGCGACTCCTCCTCTTACCTACGTTACCTAATTGGTTCCAGACGTTCTGCTGGCCCACCCTCCACTCCCTCTATTCAACTTCATCTAAGGTAGGCCCACTTATTTATAGGCCTATCACACACGTCGGTATCAGCACACCTCAACCGACTTTTTCTTATTATGGTATTTTACTTAATCACTATTTCATTCCATTACTGAAATGGCCCCGAACACAAATATATATATATATATATTTATTTATTTATTCTCTGAATTTCTAATACGTAATGGAATGTATAAGAAGATGCAAAGTTGGTTGAGGTGTGCCGAGGGCCCACAAAGGTGAAATGGGTACGGTAGGTGGGTACGGACAAACAGCTTGAACGGCAAAGGTGAATAGGGGCTAGAAGTTAAAGGGGCCATAACTCCTCCCACAAATTCAGGCCTAATGGCCTTTTAACTTGTGCTCAGAATTTCTAAAACGTAATGGAATGTATAAGAAGTTGGTTGAGGTGTGCCGAAACCAACGTATGAGTAGGCCTGTAATAAAAAGAGGGCAAAAGGAGGATTCAAAGTAAACACACTTTATTGCAAGTAACAAAGTAAGATTTCTGAAGGCTTGTCCAAGTATGTAGGTATTATAAATTGAGGATTTCCAGCGACCCAGTCTCTTAATGATGTGGACTGGTGCGTTAGAGCTAGATGCTAAAGATGCTGCGCCTATACGGAAGGAGTGACCAGAGAAGGAAGCCGGGTTGTAGCCCAACCTTGATAGAAGGGTTCTGCCGTGAGAAATTAATTTATCTGTGGTGGCTGCCCTTGGAGTAGTAATAGTGGAGTGTGAGGTGAGTGCGTGTGGTGAGACAGCAAGAGTATGTCAAGTATTTTGACTGGGCACCAAACATTCTTGATAGGGAAGAGGGGAATGAGAGTGGGATAAGTGGTGTTGTTAGTTTTAGTAGAAGTAAATTAAAGTATGTAGTGACCTTCTACTTTCTTTAGGTGAGAATGTTTTAGGCATAATGTGGTATCTATTTGACTTACGACTGTGAACTCCCTAGGACTGAGGAAACCGTTGAAAGCCATAAATATGGCGGCTTTAATGACCAGATTTGTGTTAAAGTCAAACGGGTATTTGTCCAGTAGATCAATACCCTTGAGGATTTTCTTAATAGGGTAGGATGTTAAAAAAGGTGCGTGATTAGGAAAGTTTGTGAGGACGGGGTGTTGTACCCTGGTAAGGTAAAGTTTTATGGTATTGTGATAATTTGAGGTGTAGGTGACAGAAGGAGGCAAAAGCCACAATGGTTTTAATGGAAAAGTCTCCTTGTAAGTAAAACTCTGCAGTGAATTTATTAAAAATAGTGAGTGCCCGGGGGGCGGAGCCTGGACACCAAGCCGAACAGACGTATCTGGCATGAGCTCCTTTCAGGCGGGCCAAAAACGGGGCAAAAGTGGGGGCTATATGGCCCAAAGACCTTCCAGGGTGCACCACCAACTTCAGGGGTGCCCCGCTGAATTGAATGACACCACCCCGAGACCCATCAGAGACAGGAGTGCAAAACTTCAAATGCGGCCTACTGGGACTGGAGCTAGAGGGAGGCGGCAGCTCTCCTTGGCGCCAAGGCCCTTAAGCGATTTACCTACAGCCTACCTCCCACCCCCCCTGGACCGGCGGAGGATATCCTGGTCCCCGCTGGTCGAGCCGACCAAAAAGGAGAGTGGACACCCTAACCACACGGCACACATGAACGAAGGGCCTCCAAAACAAGACCAAAATGGCCGCCCAGCACAAACCCCATGAACAGAGCACCCACAGCAAGCATTTCACGCCGCCCCAGGGGACGTTCGATCGGATCTGCAAAAGTTTCTGGGGCATCCTGCACAGCCGAGGAGCAACTTACCGCCAAGCTGAAATATTGGTTGACGCCTGGATCCGACCAGTGACACTACGCAGCCAATACAGGCACCTCCCACAAGCCTCCAAAGTGGTCCTCGAGGCGGAAAAGGATACCAAGTCTCACGGGCGCGAGCTCCCACTGGCAGCAGTACCAAAGCAAGGACACCACACAAGCGACACCTAACAGGATCCCATCATACCAGAGCCTCAGCAGCCGGCACAGAACGACGCAACTGCCCGCAGCCCGCACTGCAAATCCGGCGAACAAGCGATGGCGCACCCCTCAGGGCACCCTCAGAGCAGGCCCACAACACAAGATGAACCCACCGGAACCAGCCTCGCACACGGGCATCGGCTTAGTAGGTTTACCTGGACTATACAAACAGCTCCAATCACACCGCTTATAATTAAGCTACACAGAGCTGCCGTAATGTATACCATAGACTACCTCTTGTTATTTTTAACTTTATTTCTTCTGTCTAGTTCGGAACCAGATTGTCTAAGCTCTCATCAGCTACCCATAGTCAGCTTTGTGTCCAATTGCAGTTAAGGAGCAGCAGGTTAGCGTGTTACCACATACCCAGCAACCAAATAGTCTAACCGCAATTGCTTGAGCTACGAACTAGCATTTTGGTACAACATTTATTATACTGATACATGCGGTGCCTCAGTATTGTTTTAATGATGTTTTATACTTACACAAGCGAGAATCTACACTGTTGAAATAATAATCCTAATAACTTAAAAAATGTGCCTGACTAACATATGTCACGACCTGTATGGCAAATGTTTTCTAAACTTACCCTGATGTCGGTGTTGTGGCGCACCAGAGCTATATGTTACTATTTTGCACAACAAAAATAAAGAATAAAAAAAAAAAATACAAAAGAAAATAGTGAGTGCCCTAGCATATGTGATAATGGTGTTGGGTAAAAGTGCGTGGTGCTTGAGTGCCTGTTAATGATTTTGCAAGCTGCAGAATTGTCTGAGTAGCATTTTACTGCCTTGCCGGTCCAGAGATGACCCCATGTATGGGCGTCCGCCACGATGGGGTAGATCTCAAACAATGAGGATGTTTCTCTAAAGACTGGCAAGGCATCCGTTTCAGTGGGCCAGTTATCCCTAAACCAGTAGTTGCTGAAAATAGCTGCAAACCCTGTGTGTGCTGCTGCATCTGTGTAGATTGTGGTTGAGAGCTCCAATAGTGGAGGTATTGTTACGGTTGCCTCCAGACTAGCTGAAAGTTGGACCGCTTGGTTATCCTGGTTCCCGAACTCGGAGAGACAAACGCTGCTACAATCGGCAAAAACCTGCAAATGTCGAATATCCCACTAGCTATAGTAGAGCTAGGATTCACTGTTCCCTACAACACGAGTCAAGGCTGCGAGTTGAGGGTAAAATGATCTGATTTAATGGCACTCATGCATGGCAATTTATACAGTTATCAGGTCCAGGGACAACCCCCTCTGGACCTGATGGGATACTGGACATACCCACATGAAAATTACATAAAAATACATCACTTTTAGATTTTAATACGAACATAGCCCATTCAACCAGTCTCTGGATGGTCGTTGTTCGGTAGTCCTTTTGTCTAATTGTATCCGAACGGGGCCATCCTGAGGCCAGTCAATTAGGTTGCGGTTTACTGCAAACCGCAGCTCCCCGGAGGTTAATTATAGGCACACTCCGCTCATAGGGAGGTCGATCGTTCGTCAGGTCTTTCGGTGATTCCAAAGGTGACTGGGGTTAAGTGGGGTTAAGTGGCGGAACACGACAAGGGTTGGGTGGTCGGCTATTCGTAGGTACAAATGAGTAACCAGGATCATTCGTATAACAAGTTATAAGAAGTATCCAGATAGAAATAACACAAAAAAGTATCCATTGCAGTGTCAATTAGCAACCAGGGTAAAGAAAGTGATAGTCTTGCATACAGAGGGGCTTTCGTAACAGGTATGAACAAAGAGACCCCCTTCCATTCGGCCAAGAATTTACTCCACATGAGCCAATCTGCCCTGGCAGGACCGTCCAGTATGATTGGGCAGGAGTCGGGCACAACATACAGCAAATGTAGTAGCCTAGAGACGAAAGATCTGCCCTGCAGAATGATATGCATTGCGAAGTTAAGGGACCCAAATAAGGACTGGAATCCCTTCCTGGTGCATGTAACACTCCGCAGAAACAGGCCGATTTCGTCCCTAATGCGGGTCAATTTCTCGGGTGGAAGGCTGGCTTGGAAAGATGTGGTGTCTAAGACTATACCCAAGAAAACGAGCTTGGTACTGTCACCAAGCGTTTTACTTGGTGACAGAGGAACCCCTAGTGTAGTTAAAAGGGCTGTGGTGCTGTGAGGTAGTGGATAACGGACGGACACCTGACTATGTTTAGGAGCAGCCAGCAGAGTGTCTCTGCGAAAATGTCAAAGAGCTTGGGGCTGCTCCTAGACCCGAAAGTGAGCCGGGTACAGAAAAATACCTGTCCCTCCATTTAACACCGTAGTGAGGGGTGAATGGGTAGCAGCTTAAAGTTATTTTCCTTTATAAAACTAACAAGCCATACACTGAACAAATAATTGAATTGAAAAAGGCTGAAATGTGAAGGTGATTCATTCTTTTGTATGAACAAACGGTATAACAATTTCCGCAGTGTCAGATAGGTGAATTTAAACAAAAAAGCACACTGTGTTCGGCTAAAAACGAACGAACGGCAAGGTCTGGTAAGCAGAAAGAAATGCCTGTGGTAGGTTAATGGACCGCACGAAAAAACATTGCAGTCTGCTCTTTTACACAGTACGGAATTATAGACGAACGTGAGTATATTGTGCGGTTGGCTGTTTTAACCATACAAAAGACCAAACGGAATGAGTGTAATCTGCAGTCAGCTGTTCAGCCGATCGAACCGCAGAAGTACACGAACGGTTGATTATTCACGAACAGGTAAGTATTACGAACGGAGCCTATTCCTGCGTTTTTAGGCCGGAACGTGGGAAATAGCCAAATGCTATTTCCCGCGTTACGCTTACGTGGATGTGCCGGTCTCGTGACCAGAAGCCGGGTGCCGGTGCCGGTGAGAAGCTGGTTGGCAGGCACGAAGGTCGGAGGTGGGTAAACTGCCATAAGCATGATTGCTAAATCACTGTTTTCCTAAACCTTATACTGTTTACAAAGTACAAAAATGTTTATGTTATGCAAAAGTATTCACCCCCTTGGCATTTTTCGTGTTTTGTTGCCTCACAACCTGGAATTAACATAGATTGTTTGAGGATTTGCATAATTTAATTAACAGAACATGCCCACAACTTTGAAGATGTTTTTTTTTTTTTATTGTGAAGCAAACAACAAATAGGACACCGCCCTAAAGCCAATACTTTGTAGAGCCACCTTTTGCGGCAATCACAGCTCCAAGTCGCTTTGGATAAGTCTCTATGAGCTTGCCACATCTTACCACTGGGATTTTTGCCCATTCCTCCTTGCAAAACTGTTCCAGCTCCTTCAAGATGGATGGTTTGCACTTGTGAACAGCAATCTTTAAGTCTGACCACATATTTTCTATTGGATTGAGGTCTGGGCTTTGACTAGGCCATTCCAACACATTTACATGTTTCCCCTTAAACCACTCAAGTGATGCTTTAGCAGTGTGTTTGGGGTCATTGTCCTGCTGGAAGGTGAACCTCTCTCATAGCCTCAAATCACGCACAGAGTGGTATAGGTTTTGCTCAAGAATATCCCTGTATTTAGCACCATCCATCTTTCCCTCAACTCTGACCAGTTTTCCAGTCCCAGCTGCTGAAAAACATCCCCACAGCATGATGCTGCCACCACCATGTTTCACTGTGGGGATGGTGTTCTTTGGGTGATGTGATGTGTTGGGTTTGCGCCAGACATAGCATTTTCTTTGATGGATGAAAAGTTCAATTTTAGTCTCATCAGACCAGAGCACCTTCCTCCATACATTTTGGGAGTCTCCCACATGCCTTTTCGCAAACTCAAAAGGTGCCATTTTGTTTTTTTTCTGAAAGTAATGGCTTTCTTCTGGCCACTCTGCCATAAAGCCCAACTCTATGGAGCATACGGCTTATTGTCGTCCTATGTACAGATACTCCAGTCTCTGCTGTGGAACTCTGCAGCTTCTCCAGGATTACCTCAGGTCTCTGTGCTGCCTCTCTAATTAATGCCCTCCTTGCCCCGTCCGTGAGTTTAGGTTTGCGGCCAACTCTTGGCAGGTTTTCTGTTGTGTCATGTTCTTTCCATCTGGTTATGATAGATTTGATGGTGCTTCTGGGGATCATCAAAGATTTGTATATTTTTTTCTAACCTAACCCTGACTTGTACTTCTAAACAACATTGTCCCTTTCTTGTTTGGAGAGTTCCTTGGTCTTCATGGCAGTGTTTGGTTAGTGGTGCATGTTGCTTAGGTGTTGCATTCTCTGAGGCCTTTCAAAAAAGGTATGTATATATAATGACAGATCACGTGACACTTAGATTGCACACAGGTGGACATAATTTCATTAATTATGTGACTTCTGAAGGCAATTGGTTGCACCAGAGTTTTTTATGGGCTTCATAACAAAGGTGAATAAATACGCACATTCCTATTCTATTTCTAATAAATAGTTTTATGTATATATTTTTCTCATTTCACTTCACCAACTTAGACTATTGTGTTCTGATCCATCACATAAAATTCAGATTAATAAAACATTGAACTTAAGGCTGTAATGTAACAAAATAGATAAAAAGTCAAGGGGGGTGAATACTTTTGCAAGGCACTATATATATATATATATATATATATATATATATATGTATACACACATACAATTTACAAAGTACAAAAAAATAATAGTAATTTTTTGTGGACACCATCTGGGCGTGTGACTAAACTGAGGATATGAGCAGTGTGTGCTCTGGTTGCCTGCTTCTGCTTGTGCCATGATTGCAGGGGTTGCTATGGTGACCAAGACGCCAAGCAGGCAGTGATCACAGAATATGTGTAAAACCAATTAAAGAATATTGTGATAAGAAACAATCGTATTCCCTGAAGAGTATGTCTCTAAAGCCAATGTGCACACAAATGCAAAAATGCGAGCCACGATCAGCTAGATCTAGCTATATTGACATATGGGTGTGTATGTGTGTGTGTATGTATGTATGTATGTATGTCCCTGTTTGCATCATATTATTTTTAGATGTGTGCAGTCATATTCCTGTGCAAATAGTCTATTCTTGTTATTTTAGGAGGCTTCCAGCAATGTTAAGCTGGCATGTTTGCAAGAAATGTTTGCAGCCTATAATCCCTTCATCAATTACCCATTAATACACATTCACTCAGTGTAGCTGCAATGTTTATGAGGCAGCTTGAGTTACATAAACTGCTTGATTTCTTTGAACAGTGTTCTCTCTGGATTGAGCAGACCAGCACAGAAATAGCTTTGTGAAAAATGCACAGTGAAGTTCAGTTTCTATTGTTCCCGACTAAAATCAGTGGTAGCATCAATGCATGTATGCTACTCCTACTAAATACACCATGACACAGCATATATACTCATTAAATATACTAATTAGCAAGTTAAGTAATACATAAACGTATTTAAAGGCATTCAAATCCCATCTTGTTAATTCAAGGTAAACCTGAAGAATGCTGGCAATATACTATAGGTATCACAGTGCCATGATCTCACAATTAAGAATATTTAATAGGTCAGGTTTCTATAATTACTGCAACCTGGCTGCAGATAAGACATTCCTCTGCATGCAGTATGAATAGAAATGTCATATTTCAGCACTGTACTCATCAGGAAATAAGACTTTTTTTCAGACAAGAATTACCAATATCAGCACCTGGTTTAATGTAGTTTAGTACTGCAAGAGAAATTAGTCTTTTCTGCCATAGGGAAAACTTTTATTGAGATTTATATAAACATTCTCACACTTAACAGAGGATTATATATTTAAAATAAATTATTGTCATACAGAGCTTATTAGGGGAACAGATAAACATGGAGATTAACCACAAGAAAAGCAATGATAATGTTGAGGGACCTGGCAATGTAGAGTTCCTACCACAGGATACTGACAGTTCATTTCCCTATGAGTGCTGTGAGTTGAGTGAATGTGTAATGGGAAGAGGGATGACTTGTTTAGATGCTAATTTCATACCCTACTGGGTAAGAAATTTGGCCCAGGCATTTTTATCACAGTTGCCCAGTGAGAAGGGGGCGGGAATAGAGAGGGGAAGTGTTGTGTCATCATCAATGACATGCATGCCCCCCCCTCAAAATGAGCATATGGATTCAATGCTCTTCCAGAGCATCCCATGCTTTTGCATGAGAAAAATGCCCTGTGTTTTGCAAAGATGGCAGCACTATGAAAAAAGAACCGACGGTTCAAGCACATCATACGTTTCTCTAGCTAAAAAATGAGAAAAGGCAATGTTTAGATTGCTGCCTAGTAACTCCCAGTTAGTGGCCCAGTCACCCAGACGGCCACTAGAGGTGCTTCCTGGGTCAGTCCTGTGCAGCACTGGCATTCAGTATCTCCACGTTCTGCTTGGAAGCACAGAACATTCCCTTTAGATATGCTGTTTGCGCAGTTTGGCGATTTTCCATATGAACAACAGACTCACAATGCTGTCCTATGGAAAAGCATTGGATTGACTGAGAATGTCAGCTTTGATAATCTGAGCCAAGAAGGCAGAGTGGGGATGGAGTCAGACATGACAGACCCGCATGGTGCTGTAGTAAAGCTTACATGTCTTACAAGGGGGCTAGAAACCTACACTGTGCTTAAAAGTTATAGTGACATTAATACATTTGTTGTATTCCTATCACATATAGTGTTCTTTTAAGTATAGCCCAAGCCTTTGAATATTAATTTCATGAGTCCAACACATCTGTTTGGATGCATGATTTATCCTGTGTTTTTTATGAGTGTTACAAGCCATTCCTTAGTACTTGTCTACAAGTGTTTCTTGAATGGTTTGACCCCAAAGGTGCCTTGAGTGGTGAGTCCATGCCTCCCTTGGCAGCATCGGGCTTCTAAACTTTCTGGATTCAGGAAGCACGGAGTGCCTCTTTGCAGGGGTGCCACTGATTGGCAGAGAGCGGTCATTTGACGCTCTCAGCCAATCAGTGACACCCCATTCACTAAACTGACTGTAGAAAGATACGTTTCTAAGCCAGCATTTCTATTTCCTTGGATGTTTCATAAAAACTATGTATTTTCTCTCATTCAGCCAAATGAAAGCTCATGTGAGCCTGTGGCATTAAAAAAAAAGCTTATGTTCAGAAAACTGAAACAAATTCTAAGATTTCTAAATTCCAAGATGTTTAAGGAAAGTTGTTGTCAGTCAATAGATCCCAGTGTAATTTTTTACTTAAAATTGTATTAATATTTTCTTACAAAGTAGGCTTATGGCTGTTTCCTTATACTTTCCTACATGTATTTTCAATAAAGCAGCTATACAGATGTAATACTGATATTAATCATGATATATTAGAGAGCTGACAGGTCACAAATTTTACAGCTACCAAGGGTGGAGAGTCTAGCGGAGTGACAAGTATTTATTAAGGTCCATTAATCTAAGTCTCCCTGTTACGAAAAAATACAATGACAAAGTAACTTTTGCTTTAATGTGATATTTTTGACTTGTTGTAGACATGGTTTTATTTTTGCTCAGCTTCTTAAACAAAGACATAGTTATTGCGGCTCCCGGCATGGACTAGTTATTTTTAATTAACAATTTTAAACCGCCAAAATTCCTCAGAGGGATTTTTCTAAATATCATTTTAGAATAGATGTTTTTACAGTCACACCCAAATTTGCTGAGCCTTACACAGGACTCCGCATTATTGCTTTTAATACATATAGACATGTTTTTGTCAAACAATGCATTACAATTTGTTACTTGATTTCTCACCTAGAATTATTGTACAAAAAAACATTTTAGATGGCACAACTCACCCAACTCAGTCTGTGCTTTGTTGGAGCTATTGTGGACTCACTGCCACATACAGCCACATTTGGTGGTGCTGTCCCAATATATTTCCTGTGGAACACACAGTTTTTACTTCACCTTCATATGCCCCCATGTCCCAGGATTTTACACACTTCACTGATAATCTAATACATCCATTTAAACTTGTTTGTTGCCATATATTTTGGTGACTAAACTAATTTTAGTGCATAACTGGAGAGCCCACACTGTGCTTACACTGACTTATGTTCTTAACACTTTAACCTTTAATAGAAAAAAAAAAAAAAAATGTCTCACTCCGCCAAGGAAACAACAAAGTCCTATGACATATATAATACTCTCCAGAAACTAACCCAGGTAGTTATATATGCCTATGTACATAGATGATATCATGTATATGACTGAGCAGGGATTCTCAGATATGAAGCAATCAAAATAAATATGCAAATATGTTAGTGTCTTAAACTGGAAAGGAGTGCTTTTGCAAAATAAAAATGATTTCAATTGTAGTATCTAAAGGATACTATTTAACCAGATTTTGGCCGATTTCTGGGCCACTATGCTTCAGAAACTTGGGGAATCAACTTGCGCAAGCACAGTCATGCATGGTTCAGTCCTTGATTCATAGTGCTGTTCCTGGTACCAGAAAAAAGAAAGGCGGAATGGGGGCTGCTTTCTTTTTTGATGGCAGCAAATAAGAAACTTAATTTGCAATGATGGACACGAGGTCTGCCCAATTATGTGGACTGGATATCCTGTCCAATCAAGAGGTGGAAGCAGGGCCAGCCTTAGGGTTGTGCGAGCTGTGCGGCCGCACAGGGCACCATGGGAGCAGGGGGCGCCATGCAGTCCAACATAGTTTACACATGGCCTGTCGGGATTATTAAAAAAAAAAAAAAAACAGCAATGTTGCGGCGGGGCGGAGCTTACCATGTGGCAGGGCGGAGCTAAAAGTGCCGGCTAACTGCTGCAGGGGAAGCAGGAAGGAGTCCCTACTTCCCCAACAACCAGTCTCCTTGAGCTGCACTGCCTCCACTCCTCCATAATGAACAGAGGTAACTGTGTGGTTGTCTACCTGTGTGTTTGACTGTCTGCCTGTGTGTTTGACTGTCTGCCTGTGTGTGTCTATGTGACTGCCTGTCTGTGTGTGTGGCTGTCTGTGTTTTTGACTGTCTGCCTGTGTGTGACTATGTTACTGTCTGCCTGTGTATGTGTGTGATTGCCTGCCTGTGTGTGTGTGTGTGTGTGCGTGTGTGACTGTCTGCCTGTGTGTAACTGTCTGCCTGTGTGTGTTTGTGTGGCTGTGTGTGTGTGTGTGTGTGTGTGTGGATGTTTTCCTGTGTGTGTATGGCTGTCTGCCTCTGTGTGTGTGTGTGGCTGTCTGTGTGTTTGACTGTCTGCCTGTGTATGACTATGTGACTTTCTGCCTGTGTCTGTGTGTATGACTGTCTGTCTGTGTGTGTGTGTGACTGTCTGCCTGTGTGTGTGGCTGTCTCTCTGTGTGTTTGACTGTATGTCTGTGTGTGTCTATGTGCCTGTATGCCTGTGTGTGTGTGTGTGTGTATGACTGTCTGCCTGTGTGTAACTGTCTGCCTGTGTGTGTTTGTGTAGCTGTCTGCCTGTGTGTGTGTGGATGTCTTCCTGTGTGTGTGTGTGTGTCTGTCTTCCTCTATGTGTGTGTGTGTGTGACTGTCTGCATGTAAGTATGTGTGTGTAAGATTGTATGTGTGGCTGTGTGTGTGGGGCTGCATGCCTGTAATTGTGTGTTACTGCCTGTACCTGTGTATGTGACTATCTGCCTGCGACTGTGTGCATGTGGGGGATATGACAGTGTATATGTGGGACTGTCTACACATAATTCTGCAAAAATATACACCTGCATTCACATATAGGCCTAAATGCATATTTTTATTTGAATGAAATACCCATCACACACAGCCAATAAACCCAGCACAAATATCACATACAACCAATACATGCATATCACACACAGTTAATACACCCATTACAAATATCACACACAGCCAACACATAGCATACATATCACACACAGTCATCACACCTATCACATACACAGACAACACAAACATGACATCATATTATAGTGAGATGTATTACAGTCACATTACTCTGTGTTTTATAGTTAGGGAGCTCAGTGATACACTAATAGACACATAACTTAGAGTTGTATTGTTGTGTAGTGTATGATCTTGTCACAGAGCTCCACATTACTGGGGGTTTTATTGTTGTGGAGCTCTGTGATAAATGGAGAAGTAGCAAATTACTACACATTTTTATTGCAAAGAGGTCAAGGTAAATAAGTATAATTCAGAGATCCAAAGCAAAAACACTCACAGTATTATGTGACATACTTAGTCTGCTCCTCTGTAATGTAGGGGAGCCAGTCTGGCACTTCTGGCCTGCACTTCTGTTGGCTGCAGACCATAAGTAGCTGTCTTCCTAGCTCAGGATAATCAGAGCGCTGCCGCAGATTACCTGCAAGTCCCTGAACTTGCTAGACAATTACGCATGGTCTGTACCTAGTGGAGGGGCAGACCAGATTCAGATCAGCATTCCAACTAGGTAACAACAGGAAAAGAGGAATGAATATTTATTTTTAAATTATTATTAATTTAATAAAGCCCCTATACAATCACTACACTCCTATACACACACACTATAAATGGATGAAGGGAGGGTGGGGGGAGGGGGAGGGGGGCGCTGTATAGATTTTTTGCACAGGGCACCTAAAGGCCTAAGGCCGGCCCTGTGTGGAAGATTAAGATGTTAGATACTGATTTTATTCACAGATAAAGTGACAACTGACCAATAGAGGGAAAAAGGTGGGGGAGTACAGCAATCTATACTTCTAAGTAAGTTCTTCCAGAAACCATGACTGCAGCTGTTTAAGGTAGACAGACCAGTAGTGATACACTGTGTTTTACATTTACTGTGCCTGTGTGGGAGAAAGAGATAGCCTGTGACACTGATTCTGCTTTGAGACTAGCCTTAGCTTAGTATATATTAGCTACTGCCAGGGAAACAACTGTGAGTGGGAGATAGGAGATTAAAATTTGCCATTGTTCTTAGTGTGAGGTTCCAAATATACTGTTGTTAAATGTTTTGTTTTTTTTTTCTTCATTCTTGGGAGAAAGACAATCCTTCTTTTGGGGGATGTGTTTGGAGAAAGAAAAAAAAAGTTATTCTTGTCTGGCCTGGGCCATTGATTCTAGTTTGAGACTAAGTATGTAGCTACTGCCAGGGGTACATAAAATAACTTGAGTGGGAAATTAGACATTGATATTTTAAGTGTCTGGAAAAAGAAAATGCTACTTTTTTCTGAGTGTGTAAAGTCCAGTGTGTGTTATGCAAGTACGCAAGCACTGTGCAGTGTTTCTTAATGTCAAGCGCAATAACGGTATAGTAGTATATCCACCAAGTACCAACCCATTTTGTGCCACACATACACACCTATTTTACTGAATAAAGTTGTGTTCATTTACACAGTACTCAATCATTGCAATACCTAATTTATTGTAAAAGGAAAACAAACCCATCATCATCAATGTCACGTACAAATCCCAGAACAAAGTTAATGACAAATGTACGAATTTTAACAACGACACAAAATGATATGCTAAGATTCTGGCTAATTGGTTAGCAAAGATTATCCCCTTTATGATTGATAGAGATCAAGTCAGATTTGTACATGGTAGACAAGCCCCAGATGGAACCATGCGATTCATCAACTTCTTTAGATGCAGAGAAGGCGTTCGATAGGATCCACTGGGGCTATCTGAGAAATGTTATGGAAACATTTAATATTCCTACATCATTTATTTTGGCTGTATTTGCTTTGTATGGTCATCCCACAGCAAGGGCCTCTGCATCTGGTTTCCTATCTGATATTTTTCTTTTGAAAAATGGGACAAGGCAGGGGTGTCCATTATCCCCCTTGCTATTTGTGTTTGCCATGGAACCCCTAACAGAAATAATTAGGAAAACACCGGAAATTAAAGGCATTAATATTGGTGATACAAGTCACAAGATAGGACTATTGGCAGATGACATCATACTGTCACTAAAGAAGCCAATCAAATTCATAACACCCCTTAATATTATCTTAAACGAGTTTGGAGAAATTTCATATTAAAAACTCAATACTCATAAAACCCAAACACTCCCATTTAATATTCCGTGGTTCGATTTGGATAGACTGAAAGAAGAATATCTTTTTGAATGGAGAGATTCATATATTTAATATTTAGACATACATTTATGCACAAATTTGTCTAAAATGCATGACCAAAATTTTAAAAAAGCATGGCCTGGCTTAGAAAAAGAGATGGAAAGGTGGTGCTGTCTGGAGTTATCGTTGATGGGCAGATTGACATCTATTAAGATGACTATTCTGCCCTAGATATTATACTACATTAGAACAATTATTTTGTCCATTCCATTGTCCTTTTTTAACAAGATAGACTCGACATTGATCAAATACATCTGGAATAATAAACCGAGTAGGATTAAGTTGATAACTATGCAACATTTAAAGGTGAACGGGGGTCTTGGTGTCCTAGATTTTAGGAAGTATTATAATGCTGCTAATGCAGCTTCTGCTTTTAAAATTAACATGGATCATAACAGGGCGAGGTGGCTAGAAATGGAAGCAGAAAAGCTTCAACCATATTCTATTAAAGAACTGCTATGGCTGCCTTTAAATGGATGCCCTAAAGCTAAACACATGTTTCCTTCAACCAAGATTACACTCAAGGCGCGGGATATTATATTTAGTAGTGTTAGACCATCCTCCAGTTTATCACGAGCAATGCAATTATCCATTCTAAATTATTACTTACCCCCTCTAGAGCTGAAGGGAATTTTGCCAGGGAATTCCCTTTTAACATTTTGTTTTAAAGGAATTCCCTTTTAACATTTGATCAATTTAAAGTGGATTTTGATTTGGACGATTCTATATTAGCAAAATATACTCTAATAACAGACAAATTGAAAGAAAATTTTGAAATATTGGACTTGGGTAAAGGAGATAAATCATTAAAAATTTAAAATTTTGAAAAAATATATCTCCTCAATCCAAATCGGAAAGGCATAATCTAATTTTGCTATTCCCATATTTCTCCTCGGCACACATCTAAATTATCTTTTTATTTTTATTGTGCAAAAAGTAGAATTGTACAAACGTAATATTAATGTCGTATCATAGCATACAGTGTTTGGATATCGCAGTTTGAGACATTACAAATTGTGGTGTTATGTTAAACTTGGAACTTTACACATTTAAAAAAAAAAAAAAAATTGTGTTCAAGTCCCTGTGTCACAGGTTGCTTCATTCTGTCATGATTTAACAGTAAATGTGGTAAATGTGATTTAACAGTAAATGAGTACATTGACAGATAACACCTTGGCGTTGGACGTGACCAAGGTTGCATACACTTTGTGCGTATATCACGCTCGCTAACTGGGGCTTTCCCTTGCTCCCTCTCTAGATTCTACTCGTGCGTTTATGTAAAATTCTGTCTCTTGTCTCGCCGTCTCCCTTAGCTGCTATTGGGTAATGTCCTGTGGTTCAATAAAGGAGTACGGTTATCTCAGACCTACGTTGGCTTTCTTGGTCGGAATGGGAAGGAAGGAATGGGGGGGAGGCGCGATAACTTTAGTCTTGTGATAGCGGGACGGGTCGCTGTCAGCGTAGGTCTTAGACTTTTCGAGTTTTTGCCCCTAGGGGGCATGAGTTGTCGCCCCTCGTGGTGGGAGGGTATTTAAGAAAGTCAGCCACAGGCACTAGGTGTCCAGGTAAGTATTGTACTTGTGTGAGAATGATTATGAGAGCTCCTCTATGATCCTGATGGAATCCACTTTCAGGATCCATTCTCTGATGAAAGGGTTTGTGGGCCTTTTCCATTTAACGGGAATAAGGCTGTTGGCTGCTGTAAGGAGGTGGTTCAATAGCAGTCTGGTATGTTTGGGCAGGGGAAGGGGGCATAGCATGAGTAACATGGCCTCAGGAGTGTGCGGGAGTTTGACTCCAGTAATTGCACTCATGAGGTCATTCATTTTTCCCCAGTACGTTTGTATGGTAGGGCACGTCCACCATATGTGTCCCTATACCTTGGTTGCATCTCCAACAAGCCATACTTTGGGTGGCTATGTAGAATAAACATTCTAAAAATGAGTGTATTACCTAAATTACTCTACTTGCTACAAACTCTACCAATTAGGCTGCCTCCTGCTCTCTTCAAGCAGGTGAAACACCTCTTCTCCTCCTTCGTATGGGCACACAAACATCCTAGACTAAAATACGCATGCCTATCCAGACAGAAATCACAGGGAGGCCTGGGTCTCCCACACCTTTAAACCTACCATTAAGCCACCGTGCTCACCAGAATATATGAATAGGCACAGCCACACAACCCCAAACAATGGATACAATTGGAAGCGGCTACCTTCATGACACCCATTCACATCATACCGTGGCTGGAGAAGGGACAGACTTGCATGGCACTAGGACATACACCATATCCCACGATAACACCGACATTACAGCTATGGTCTAAGATCCGACAGACCCTACATATAGCACCGCACCCTTCACCCCTGTACCTGCTTACACACAATCCGTCATTCCCCCCAGGACTCAAGCCGGGAGTGTTCAGGGTATTCACACCTAACAAGACTTACCTAGCTCTAGGACCACTTATAGCGAATGAAGGAATACGGCCTGTAAGGGATCGACGGGCACCCCGACTGGGTACCTCCGTTGAAGGATGCTCCTAGCGCTTCCTGAGGACTCCAAGCACTGCAGCAGACACCACAACCACCGAACTGGAGAAGCATACGAATGCTCTCAAGCATATGCATGCTGGAAACAGCTGAACAGGAAAAGCATACAATCAGCTTACACTCCTGGCAATCAGCATACAATCCAATTCCCCCAATAATGAGACGACACTTCGTTTTGAGGTCAAGCAGAACTGACTATACTGGCACATGCAGCCTCTTTTATTCATAAACCACAAACATGGTACTGCCCACAGGGTTTTGAAATACAACCAATCAATCCGCACAATACACACAGACACTCCCACACAAAATCCTCCCCTCTGCCTGTGATATGATTACTGAACACAATGGGTAATATAATTATCACAGGCAGAGAAATACAGTTTTATAAAACATATCACAGGGACCCAAAAACATGCAATAACCCCATAAAAAGTATATATCGTTTATATTTCAAGATATTCAGACTGTAAATTATTAGTTGTACAAACTTGTTTTATTTGTTTTACATAGACATATTATAATTGTTTTATTATTATCAATAAATATAGACATATCAATATTGCACAAAAATATTGTAAATTCGATTGGAAACTTACCCCAAGTTTCCCCTTCCCAATTTTTTATTGTTCATTTAATGATTGTCATTTATATTTTATTATAATATTAAATACCTAATAAAACCTATTTGAAAAAAATAAATAAAAATAAGGCAGTGTTCCTGCTCCCCAATTCACCATCAGCATTAGTGCCATATGAGAGTTTGAAAACCTCAGCCATGAGGATTGCTGACATCTCTACCACAGCTGCCTCCACCACCTTTACTATTAGTAATATTCAGCCTCAGTATAGTGGGATTAGCAGCATGACAGTTATTCCCAATTCAACACCCAGGAGGCAAATATTTTTTCCATGCTTTCCATGCTGCAACAATTTGCTCCTGCTGCTACTTGCACTGCAGCTCCTTCTATCATACCAGACTTGCTCAATCTAATCTGTTGGCCAGACTACTAGACCATTAAAAAATAGAATACTGGAGAATTGTTATTTCACCAAACAAAATTATTTTAACTTTCCAATAGCACACCACTTCTATACATGGATTAATTTGGATGCTTCCAAATTGCATGTACAAGGTATTGCTAGATTTATGAAACAATATAGATGACTGCAACTGCAGGTCTAAATTGGACCAATGCGATGTGAAATGGATATTCACATTACATAGTCGTAGACTTTCTGGTATAAATACTGAATTTGGTGTACCTAATTAATTTTAATTTTTTCACCCCCACAACTATCTGTTTAACACCTTTGTGACCAGGCCGTTCTTCAATTTTCTTACTGTTAAGGACCAGGGCTCTTTTTACATTTCTGCGGTGTTTGTGTTTAGCTGTCATTTTCCTCTTACTCATTTACTGTACCCACACATATTATATACCGTTTTTCTCGCCATTAGATTGGCTTTCTAAAGATACCATTATTTTCATCATATCATATAATTTACTAGGAAAAAAAAAAAATATGACGAAAAAAATGTAAAAAAAAAACAAATGTTTTCGTTAGGCATGGTTTCTCAGCTCCTGTTAGGTGTTACTGCCAAAGAACACCCCAATATGTGTTCAGCAACATCTCCTGAGTACAGCAATACCACCCAATACCACCCATATGTCGGGTCATCTGGGGGCTAAAATACCTTATTTGGAGGGTGCGCATTCCAGTTTTCCAACTTGGAATTTTCACAGCTGGCCATCATGCACCCATGTCCCTTTTGGGAAATTTTTTAAGCCGGCCAATGTAATTTACCCTCATCTAACCATATGTTTTTGAAAACTAGACACCCTAGGGTATTTCAAATGGGGATATTTTAACACTTTCCATGCACTAATTCTACCACCAGTCTCAAATATTTGGGTAGTCATTCTTTTTGTTATTTTTCACACACAATCTACTTTAGGCATGGATTCTCAGCTCCTGTTAGGTGTTACTGCCAAAAAACACACCAATATGTGTTCAGCAACATCTCTTGAGTACAGTGATATCACCTATGCATAGGTTTGTTGGGTTGTTTGGGTATGCAAAGCCAAACGTCTGACATGTGTTTTTCAAATTTTACATATCTTCTTTGCCTATCCTCTTTTTGGGGGCCTTTTCAGATATCCCAATTTATTTTCTTGCCATCAGCATGCATATATTTGAAAAGTTGACACCCCACGGTATTGTATATGGAGTGTTTTGATGCCTTTGATGCAATCGTTTTAGTCAAAACATTGGAGAAAGTGTGTGGTGGTAATTTTTCAATTTTAATTTTTACACACACATTGCTCTTTGACTGTGATTTAGGAGAGGCTGTTGTTGGTTATTGCAATAAATCACTCCAGGTTGTTCTCTGCAAGGCCTCCTTAGTGCACCCATGCCCCCCATGCTTAGGGTAAACGTAAAAAAAAAAAACCACAAAAAAACGGCAAAAGTTAAAAAAATACAAAATGGACCAGTGTGTGGTATCATTTGAAGCAGTCCCCAATGCAGAGTCCAGGCTGTCTAGGGCAATCAGGACAATGATATATTTTCTCTGCCCCCTCTTAAAACATACTCTGCATCTTTTTTGGGGATTCTGCTTTGCCACAGTAGGGGGATTTTTAAAAATAAAATGTTTATCCCCAACTCTGCTCTCTCCCACCACCACCCGGGGAGCAGGTGCATCACGGTACAAAATCCCCGAAATGATCTGGAGCTGAAACTGTAAAAATCTCAGTTGCGTCCCGGGGTTTGCTTTTTTGAACAACAAAGAAGTGTTGTGGGTTGCAATCTGCATTAGGTAGATTGCAACCTTTTTGTACCAGGCCCTTGTCTTGCATATAATTAGGTAGGGCTGCCACAGCTGATCTGCCAGATCAACCCCACCCATATGCCGGTTATAGGCCTTGATACACACTGGCTTCCTTGTGCTCTCAGCTCTGCCACATACAGAAACCTCCACAGTCCCCTCTGTACTTAACTCCCAACAGCTCCTCTTGGCGCAGAGCTGAGGTCTCTCCCCTTCGTAGCCGGGTGCGTGCAAGTTGTCCTGGGAAACCTGTGCTGTTCTTTTTGATTGTACCGCAAGCTACTGTATCAAAACAGTACAGAAGCTTGAACAAAGGGACACTTGTATAAAAATTGTCTGTATACAAGTGGTACCCTTTGTTCATCAAGAGGAATATCAGGTCCCAGACAATCTTGCCACTTGTTCCCATATGTTCTGGGCAACCTGAAGGGTCAAGGTGGCTATCCTTTCCCTCGTACACCCAGAAGGCCTGAGTATACCCAATCTCACTATCACAGAGCTTATACATCTTTACACCATATCTAAAGTGCTTGGAAGGAATATACTGCTTGAATCCCAGCCTTCCCTTATACTTCATCAGGGATTCATCCATGCATATATTCCTTCCAGGTGTATAAGCCTCTGCAAACCTGGCAGCGAAGTGGGTAATCAGGGGGCGGATTTTATCATTTCATACCTCTTCCTCGCCATACACTGGGAGTAAATGGGGCTACTGCTCCAGTAGGAGTGGATGGAGGGCTTTTTTATGATGGCCATAAGCATAGTCAATGCCCAGAATTTAAATTCTGGCACATCGATGGGGGCCCATTGCTGCTTTGCCAAAAAAGTCAGGCTTTGCAGCATGGAACTGATCAGCATATAAACTAGTTTGGGCGAAAATGTTCCCCAGTACATTATCGCCCAGAAACACCTCCATAAACTGCTGAGGGCTAAATCCTGCAACATCCAAATTAATGCCAGGATTTGCAGTAAAGGGTGGGATATCTGGCCTCTGGCGATAAGGCACTACCCACTCCTCAGCAGTTCTGCCAGCTGGAGCAGCACGTCTCCTTCTGGCAGGAGGACTAGCAGGCACAGATTCAACATAACTAGATACATCACTAGGGATCACTAGTGATGATGTATCTGAGCACCTGGCAGGGTCAAAATCAGGGTCTGAGTCTGACATAGACGCGTCAGACTCTAGCGCAAGGGTGGCATACGTCTGCTCAGCGTTATATGAGCTCTGTGACCCCTGTGACATGATCACAATCACTTTACTTAGTGATCTGTCACCCAAAAAAAATCACAAAAAAATTAACACTTAAAAAAATGCACAGGCCGCAAAATAAATGCCGCTGTGCAAGAGCCAGTGATTATAGTAATCACTGGCAAGATAGGGGTTAATGGCTCAGAAAGCGTTTGGGTCTCAAGATTTTACAAATCCCTACCTAAAACTACTTAAATCTCTAAATCCCTCTAGCTAAACACAGATCTCTCTCCCTCTCTCACTAAAACACAAGTGAAGAGAGGGAGAGAGATCTACACTAAACAGACAAATGGGGAACACACTTTGAATAAAATTGTTAATGGGGCAAGCTGTAATTGGATGACCCTAGCCTGCCTCTATCATCACGTATCAGGAACTTCCAAGGTCATTATAGACCGTTTTTTGTCGGACATACCTTATACGTCCACTGTCGGGAAGGGGTTAATCTGCTTGTAGCACAGCATGATGCAATATACTTTAAACACTGCATTGATAAACAAGCAGTATATTGTGGAAAATTAGTTTGAATTAATTTTATCTTTTTTCTTTGAGAGCTATACAACTATATTTTGCTATGAAGTGATATGTTTACATTCAAATTGTACACTGTGTGTCTTATGGCTTTTCATTTACTCACAAATTCTGTTCTAACTGTATGTATTGAGCTGCATTTGAATCATATAACTATATTTGCAGTTTGTTTGGTTTTTATTCACAGCTGTTCTAACTTTGTGGAGCATACTCTCAATCAAACTTGCAGATTTCTCCATTTTTTTTTTTTTATATATACCTATTCATTTATTTATTAAATTCCTTTCCCTTTCAGCAACTTTCTAATTGTAATGAATTTGCTTCTTGTATCATCACTTTGCCATGTCCGTTTGTAACAAGGTAACTTCTCTTGAGTATGCTGGCCTATGATGTCAATGCCAGAATCACATGGCAAAAGTAAATCATGTGGTGGAAATTAATTGCAAATACTGACCCTAGTGGTAAATCTAAAGTATTAATAATTGATAATATTCTGTTTTATTTATGACATAAATCATGCATGAAAATCACTACAAAGTATTACACTGTTGTATACTTGTATCATAAGGAGAATACCATAACAAACCCCTGTAGCAATATGTAGTGTCTACAAGTTGGTATCATGTTCTGAATACACAAATATCCCTGCAAAGGATCCTGCTATCCGTGCAGCGCTGATCCCTGTAGTGTCTCCCGAAATCCAAGCTGAAGTAGAGCAAAGTAGTGATTATAGATCCCAATCCCCCAAACATGAGTCGAGACTTCATGAAGGGGTAAAACGATCTGCTTTATTGATGACCAAACTCAGCCCTTTTATGATGGTCTCCCAGCAAGGGAACTCCCACATGGGACCTTGTGTAAGACTGTGACAAAATATACAGAACCAATCAGTGTACAGTACAATTATTAAACACACCCACAGTGACATTGCAACTCCTCCTCTCTATCCTGGAGATAATTAACTTAAGTGGTTGAAGAGAACCTAATTATCTCCAGGTAGAGAAAAACATGTCCTTTTTATATTTTAACAAAACAGTATTAAAATCCATAACTTATATTTCGCCGAACGTAGTCTCTTTGTTCCACATACCCCCAGATAGCTTGGATCTGAGCACACAATATAGACGAATAGCGCTCAGATCCCACAAACACAGTTCTCAATATCGTCGAGTAAAGTTTTAGTTCACCGGTTGTTCGGGACATTGAGTCCGAAAAGAGTTCCATAACTGCAGCTACCTGGGGTCGGTCTATCTTGTATAATAGGAAAGTCCCGAACGGTAAAGTGTTTAACGTGTTCGTGGTTTATTAGCTGTATGAACGGGAACTTGCTACGTGTCAGCGGTGTGCGGCTGAATAAGTGTCCGAAAATAGTTCCAGAGGATCGACCCCCCTCTACCGCTGAGCGTTCGATGTCTTTAAAATGGCGACCGCCACATGTTCGACAAACGAACGTGGACCACCAAGTCTTTCATCAATTACCTTGCAGTTAACCGCAAGGTCTGGGTGGTAAATTAGCAGCACACAACCTCAGTGGGAGGTCGGGTGGTTCGGTAATTTGTTCGGTTCTTTGAAACTGCACGAAATAGCCATACATACGCATAAATAGACGAAATGCTGTTTCTCTGAGGCTGTTCAAACAGGGATTTTGTTACAATCCCTCACTAATGTGTCTAGATTTACTTTAGAATATATCGTTAAAACATCATAAAAAAATATCTAAAACTACAGGGAGTGTAAAGGCAGCATGGTTTGATATTACTTATTTACTAGACTTGACACTTGGCCAAACCATTTTTCCCGAAAGTAGAAAATTTTTCGGTTCACCTGAATTCTGGCTGAATGTTGGTTCGACTCAGCAGAATATTGGAACATAAAAATTCAGAAGCCAAATCAGAAGAACAAAAAAGATGAAAAAAATGAGCACAAGTCATCTTGACTCCCCTTCTCTCTAAACTTCTTGAAGTTGTCATCACCATATTTGTATTTCAGAAAGGATATGAACCATAACCTAGCACAGTCTACACAAAACCATACACATTATCCAGATAACATTATTCATGTTAAAAATTAATGTTTTTCTTTCTTGTAGTAACTGTAGTGACTGCTGCCTCCCAAATTACCTCCAATTTAATATCCGCTCATTTGAGTTTAATTTAGCACTCACTGATACATTTCACATCTAGATTTCCTCTCAGTAATATATATGATAATTTTTTTTATTTGTCTACAGACAGAAGGTGACATATTTTAGTTCAGATTTGTATACCATATATCTGACATTTCCTGGTTATAGAAATTTCGAGCCATAGGGACCAAGACAAATCGAGAGAGGGCGGAGAAGAAAAATAAATACTGGCTGGATAAGGAAAGGAAGAAGAGGTGGAAGAAGACAGAGACGAAGAAGAAGATAAAGGAGACAAATAAAAGGAAAAAGTAGACAAAGAGAGCCACAGAGGGGAGCCACTATCAATGACAGCATACATAATTTATTTTGCTCCTTTTGGAAGAGAAGGATCCAGTTAGAAGCTCCCATTTAGAAGGATCCAGTTAGAAGCTCCCAGAGATTTATTTTCTGTCTTATTGCTTTATTCCCAATGTGCCCCATTCTACTCACAGATATTATAGAGATTCATTTTAAATCTTTTCATGCAGAAGAACTATAAGAACTCAATGGTAACTGACCAAATTTGAGGTTTATTATTCATGTCAAATGTAGATATTATGCTCCATGGATTTACAACTTACGCAATGCAGGTGACAAACAATAAATAGAAGGTCTAAGCACTCTAATGCTCAGATAGGCATATCAATCTGGAACACATAGTCCAGCGTTATTTAAAGGGACACTATAGTCACCAGAACAACTACAGCTTATTGAATTTGTTCTGGTGAGTAGAATCATCACTTTCAGGCTTTTTGCTGTAAACACTGTATTCTCAGAGAAAATGCAGTGTTTACATTACAACCTAGTGATAACTTCACTGGCCACTCCTCAGATGGCTGTTAGAGATCCTTCCTGGGTCATGGCTGCCTAAATTGCATCCAAACGTTCAGTGTCTCCTCCCTCTGCATGCAGACACTGAACTCATAGAGATTCGTTGATTCAATTCATCTCTATGAGGAGATGCTGATTGGCCAGGGCTGTGTTTGAATCGTGCTGGCTCTGCCCCTGATCTGCCTCTTTGTCAGTCTCAGCCAATCCTATGGGGAAGCACTGTGGATCAGGCTTTCACTTCTGATGATGTCAGCAGACTGCTTGTGTTTCTGAGTCAAACAGCATGCAGAGTTACAGCTTCTGGCCTAAATACAGTAAGATTTTTACTTTATTTATGGAGGCATGAGGGGCCCAGGGGACTAGAAGGTGATTTTAACACCTTATAGTGCTCCTTTAAACCCAAATGGACCTTTCTCAAGCTGACACACACATGCATAAGAGAATCAATAATAGGAAAATAACTGATGAGTATAATAAAACAAATTAGCAATAAGTGAATTCATAAAACAATCAAGTAAAGAGTAAAATACCTTGTACTTGGATTGTGGAATTACAAAGCAGGAGAGAGACATGAAGGTTTAATAAATTGCAAGAGTCTAAATTGTGTCTATTGCCTAGAGATTATATTTTATAAATGACATACATGACACACAGTATGGGTATAGTGGCCAGTCGATTGTTGTCTCGCATGTTTGCTAATCATTCTAGTAACTAATAATGAAAGTTCCCTACCTAAATATACCTATTTTGGTAGCAGTAATCATTTTATGCAGGGTTTGTGGTATTCATATTTTCCTTGGGCAAAATACATTCCAGCTGAGAATTAGATTTTATAGTACTAAGTACCTGCATCACTTATTGTGCTGCAATCATTAGGGTAGGAGGAAAGTGTTAGCATAGTGAATCATAGTGGTATATATAGCAGCCACTGTAGAGTGAAATGCAGAAAACTGAAAAGCAAATTTTAGTCTAAAATAGCCAAGCTGTGACTGTAGCAGAGTTTGAACTAAAAATGTAAGTTCTAGTTTCAATTCACAATAGTTATCTGTTTAATGAATACACCCATGTGTGATTCAGCAGGACTGTAAATATAAACTATAGACGTGTGCATTTGGTTTGAAACAACAATCTTGGATGATCGTCAAGTCATGAAAAATACATAACTCTAAAACGCCATATGAATGTGTCATGAAAAAAAAGCGAGAAGGACAATGAATGAGCCATTTTGTTTCATTTGTAACATTAATGATTGGCTTTACCATTGCTGTGTCTATGTGGGAGTGGGAAAAGGCCTGTGTCATCCTAGTGTAAGACTGGTGAGGTTACTGCCGTGCCTAGCCACGGTGAATTACACCAACTTTGAATGGGAGATAGAAACAGCCTGTTTTAATGTTTAATTGATCTTAGTGTTGCGGTTAGGTCACTGCTGTGGTTAGCCACTGCCAAAATCACTTACACCAACTTAGATTCAGACCACATTATTTTGTTATGTTTTTTAATTGTTGTGAAGAACAGATTAATTAATTTGCAGTGTGCCTCCGTGCCACTACTTGTGCCTTGCAATTATAATACAGTTTGTGAACTTTACTGTGCAAGTTGAGCACTGCACTAAGTTTGGCAACTTTTTTTTAACTCTTTGTACAAAGTTAACCTTTTTTCTGAGTGTATTCTGTCCAGTGTGCTGCAGCAGGGCAGTTTTACAGACAGGATAGCGTATTATTGAAGAATGAGCTTTAAACTATTTTTCTTTTCTTTAACTGTAGTTTGTGCAAGCTCTGTGAAGTACACTGTGTGTGCTGTGTGTTGTGTGCAGTGAAGTATTTTCTAAAAGTCACATTTTAACATTACAGTAGTAGTAAATCGACCAAGCAGCAACTAATTTTTCAGTGCAGGGGTGGTGGGGACATATGGGGTGGGGGGTAGATATATGGGGGGGGGCAGGGCAATGTTTGCACCGGGGCCCTGTGGATTCTAGTTACGCCTCTGAATGCACCAGTCTCTCAGAGTCTTAACACCTTTTCTTAATGAGTACCGAAAACACCTCTGCCTCCGACACCTCTGCCCAAGTGCAAACAAGAGCAATTACTAAATCCAAGGCTCAACATCAACATTGCAATCAATGCAATTTAGAAAACACTAATTGATTTCCATTTGATTGGATTGGCTGAGATCATCAATTCTGATGCCAAGGAGGCAGACCCATGTGGCCAATCAACATCTCCTCATAGAGATGCATTGAATCAATGGATCTCTATGGGTAGTGTTCAACGTCTCTATGCAGAGCGTGGAGAGGTTGAACAGCAATGCTGCACACACTGCAGCACTGCCCCAGGAAACACTTTTAGTGACCATCTGAGGAGTCACCACTGGAGGTGTCCCTAGGCTGTAATGTAAACACTGCGTTTTCTCTGAAAAATACATTAAGCTGTTTTTGTTCTGGTGACTATAGTGTCCCTTTAAACAAAAATAGTTGATTTGGGAAAATGATCCAACAAAGCTATAGTCACAGTTAGACTGTTTTGCCTAAAGTTTGCAGTTTTGTTTTCAATGTATTACTATTAAGTTATTAGTAACTAGATCACTCATGAATTTGATAGTTAGACTACTTAACAGAGAGACTACTTTTAGTAGTAATTTATAGACTTACTTTTAGAAAGATCATTATTTGTGTGCTATTGATATAACAAGTGTTCTTAGCACTGTAGCTGAGCTTTATAGTAAGTGTAATTAACACTTTTATAAATAAAAGTAATACTTTTATGCATAAAAGTATTTCTGTGAGAAACATGGAGCAATTATGACACAATTAACGCCTGTGCTTAAATATAAAAAGATCGCCAACAGAAATATATAGCTTTGTGCCAGACACCACAAAACACAAAAGTTATTTTAAAATTAATTATTAATATAAATTGTGCAAAACAGCCCCATGTACCTATTTACATTTACATACAATACACACTGTAAAAATATACACGAAAAGATTATGCTTTGCTAGAAATTTCACCATTATTCATACACAACCACATCCACTATAATACAAGAGGACACATTTTGGACCAAAGTTATCAGCCCCATAGAGTTACAAGTTGGTGGTAGTGCAGTTTACAAAAGCTATGCAATAAACATAACAGACGGGTCAATTTAATTGATGATTTTAGTAGGCTTTGACATGCACAGGGACATAGTATTGGGAAAATGCATGTATTTGGCAGAATCTTAAATTAAATTAAATAAGGATGAGAGATGGAAAACCTTGGAATAAGAAGATTTTGAAAGTATAATATTTCTGTATTTGAAAGCATGGTGGAGGTTGTTGTGGTGTATGGATATATTCTGTGTTGGAGAGAAATTACATTATTCTACTGGCAGGCTTAAGAATGCATAGAAGAGGATAAACATGTAAATCACAAAGCAGTTGAAATCATCCAAGTGAGAAATGGGTAATGCATATAGAAGAGTTTTTATAGTATAGAGATATAGGAATGGGGACCCAATGTATTTAAACAAAGCAATGTTTTGGGGAAAAAATTAAACGCAGCCATCTACAACGGCACACATTTTTACCACTCACAGTAATCTATTTATCTGCCAGAGCTCAGTCATGTTCCTGTGCATTTGCATAGGGACACTAAATTGTGTCACTCTCCTGCTCCCATATTTTGCAGCAATGTTAATAGATCAAAATCCACAGCAATTTACTAAAGAGAGAGGGAGAGCAGAGGAGGGAGGCTTCTGACCACAGAAAGTACACCACAGGGCACAGGTGTTGCTAGCAAAAACAATTGTGGGTTTTGCATCCCCAAAAAAAATTGGTGACCCCCCCTCCATAAAGATCCACCTGGCCCTTGCAAATACCACCACTGTCCCTGCTATATTACACCCCTTAACACCTACGAGCAATGCCTTTTGACACACAGAGATAAACACACACAGGCACACACATGTACAAAGGGTCACACATAGACACAGACATGTACAAACACACTTGCACACCCAGGCATACACAGACACATTAATACAGACGGGCACACAGACAGGCAAGGTACAGAGAAACACATACAGACATACACCGACAAGTACACGCAGAGACACACAGGCATGCACAGCCCAACACCAACAGTTACAGACTGTCACAGACAGATTCAGGGAAGCACATAATAACACAGAAAGGCACACACAGATAGACAAAAACAGGCACATACAGTCAAAGACAGGCAGACACACTCACAGACAGACACAAACAGGCAGACTGTATCTTTGTTAACTGAAATTTGATACTGGGTCCCTGAGGAAGTTTCCCAAGGGAGACGAAACGCGTAGGACCAGTAGTATCATTTTATGATTTGATTTTTATACTTTTAAAGCCAATAAATTTCCTTTTTTTTACCAACCATTGGGAGTGTGTGGACTTCCTAAATTTGGAGTTGGCGTGGCAACCAGACAAAAGAAGGAACCCCCCAAACTACAGGGGAGGCAACCTGAGGGCTTGAAAAAATCCATCATCTTGTGAGTGCAACCTTGAAAGATAAAATGAATATTTTAATCTAACTGTATTACACTATGTTGCGTTGTATGCTTATGTTCTAGTGATACAAGCTGAATCCCTGGTCGATTTGTTTGCAATAGTTGTATATGGTCACCAAGTTGGGAGGTGACTAGAGGGAAGCAAGTATCTGAAAAAAGCTAAGTTTTTACTGATATTTTTCCACGGGTGAATAGGTGGAAGCTATACACTTACAGTGTCCACACCTGTAAATTACATTAGTGGTGGTGAGACAAGTTCGAGCAGTCAAATCGGATTCCATGTGGCTATGTACCAACATATCTTTAAAATGTTTGGGTCTGCGTGCTGTAATGCTGGGAAAAGGTGGTAGATGATTAGCCAAGTCAGTATCATGTCTAAGAATTGGCCAGTGATCCCAATAAATCTGTTTTATTGGATCCCAATAAATGTATTAACATGTATTATGTTAATATTAAACAATCTGACATATCCAAAAAGAAGCTTCAGACACTCACCAGCAGGGCTGGCCTTAAGCCTTTAGGCACCCTGTGCAAAAAATACTTACAGCGCTCCTCCCTGGCCACATCGTTTCCCTGACCTGTTAAAGGGTAAGGGAATTGCAATATCTAGGCCAATATATCTAATCTGAAAATTGTTGAATTGGAGATTTTTTCCCAGTTCAGCTATTATCGCATAGATTTGTCCTTACCATGCCAATAAAGTAGATTATAGGATTGTGTGGCCTTCATCATCCCTTTGTGCATATTTCATGACCCTCCTTGATTGTCTCTCCTAATACCCTCTTTCCATCTTCTGTGTCTCTTATTTTGTTTTACTGTCTTGTCTCTTAGTGCACTGTTACTTCTTGTGTGTTACATAATACAACTTCAATCTTGTATGTCTTAACCCTATCCACCCCGCCCCCATAATTACAGGTGATACTCGAAAAATTAGAATATCGTGCAAAAGCTCATTTAATTCAGTAATGCAACGTAAAAGGGGAAACTAATATATGAGACGCATTAACTGCAAAGCAAGATGGTTCAAGCCGTGATTTGTCATAAGTGCAATGATTATGGCTTACAGCTCATGAAAACCCCAAATCCACAATCTCAGTAAATTAGAATATTGTGAAAAGGTGCAATATTCTAGGCTCACAGTGTCCCACTCTAATCAGCTAAGTAAGCCATAACACCTGCAAAGGGTTTCTGAGCCTTTAAATGGTCTCTCAGTCAGGTTCAGTAGGAATCACAATCATGGGGAAGATTGCTGACCTGACGGTTGTGCAGAAAACCATCATTGACACCCTCCATAAGGAGGGAAAGCCTCAAAAGGTAATTGCGAAGGAAGTTGGATATTCCCAAAGTGCTGTATCAAAGCACATTAATAGAAAGTTATTTGGAAGGGAAAAGCGTGGAAGAAAAAGGTGCACAAGCAGCAGGCATGACCGCAGCCTGGAGAGGATTGTCAGGAAAAGGCTATTCAAAAGTGTTGGGGACTTTCACAAGGAGTGGACTGAGGCTGGAGTCAGTGCATCAAGAGCCACCACACACAGACGGATCCTGGACATGGGCTTTAGATGTCGTCAAGCCTCTTGTCAAGCCGCTCCTGAACAACAAACAAGCGTCTTACCTGGGCTACAGAAAAACAGGCCTGGTCTGTTGCTCAGTGGTCCAAAGTCCTCTTTTCTGATGAGGGCAACTTTTGCATCTAATTTGGAAACCAAGGGCTTTGAGTGCCTGGACTTTTTGGGGGGATTCAGGTGAGGGTATATGACAGGATGGTAAATAGGTGGTGTTACACCAGGAGAATAATGCTAAAGTAACACCATCTATACTCAGCAGCTTTTTACCCAGCCATAGACTGGGTGAGTTTCTGTGGCTGGACGCTCACCAAGGCTGTATTTCAATGCAGCTACTCACTCTCTTACCTTGTAGCTGCCTCTGTTTCCATGCAGTGCCCCTTCTCTGAGCGCCTGAAGTGAGGGAGATGTTATTAGGAGCTGAATGCACCTCTTGCTGGCTCCCACCATTGGAACACCAGGGAATCATTTTTCATTTCATATGATGTTCTCAGCTTGCTAACTGTGTCGGCTGCCAGGGCGCCAAAGGCCGGCCCTGGTCCCCGGACTCACATGCAAAGCAACCTTATTGGATAATAACAACGTTTTGAACTAAACATATGTCTTTCTCAAGCTAACACCACAGGAAACCTTATACATATATATAGTGGATAGTCAATACAATGTTGAATAAAGATCTGCACACCAATCAAGCCATAAGCCTTGCTTTTCCTATAGATACATACAGTGCATCAGAAAGAAATCAGTGTAAATTGTAAATTACTCCATTGTTCCAATTATGGGAGAAGTTTAGAGGTAGGCAATAAGGCAAAACACCAAAAAAGGGCAAGTGAGACAGAGGGAACGCAAACAGATGTGTCTACCAAAGAATGCAAGTAGAGAACCATCCCAATCTAAGTGTGCTTGTGTGGCATAATGACATACCAAAATAAGACACGCATGTGCTTTTTCACTTTCTTCACACAAAAGTGAAAAAGCACATGAGTGAAGCTCTATACTAAAACGGAGACCTCGCGAGAGCGCAGAGCGAACACCAGAGATTCCAGAAAGCAGCAAGAGCATGACAAAAACAAAAAAAGGTGGGCAGCTGCAAAAAAAAAAAAAAAAGGGCGCATGTGTAAACAAAGCGCAAGAGTACAGGTAACATAATGATTTGGTAGGAGACCACAAAGCCATGGACATTTTATAAAAAAAAAATACCTCATTGCTTGATCTCCTAATTCTCCACACAATGGAAACAAGGGGGAAATGAACATACATTTAAAAACAAAAAAATAAATAAAAAAAACTTAGATAGAAAACGTAGATATAAAAAAATAAAAATCACATCATATAAGAGGTTATAGTATCATACCATATAAATACTAATATTTAAAAAACAGGATTTAACAGATATATTACATTATATTAATTATCAATTATAACATATTAAGTGCTAATAAAAAGAACAGCATGTCATATGTGTTAAAGTACTACATATTGAAGTGTAGCAAGCATTAATAAGGTGCCATATAAAATAAAATAAAAATATAAAATAATTGAGTAAGACCATCTCTTTAATTACCGTATTTATCGGCGTATAACACGCACAGGCGTATAACACGCACCTCATTTTTAGAAAGAAATTCCAGGAAATTTCCCCCCTCATGCCATAGTATTCCCCCCTCATCCCATAGTGTCCCCCCCCTTTCCATAGTATTCTCCCCCCCTCCCCCATAGTATCCCCCCCCTCCTCCCATAGTATTCTCCCCCCCTCCCCTCCCATAGTATTCTCCCCCCTCCCCTCCCATAGTATTCTCCCCCCTCCCCTCCCATAGTATTCTCCCCCCTCCCCTCCCATAGTATTCTCCCCCCCTCCCCTCCCATAGTATTCTCCCCCCCTCCCCTCCCATAGTATTCTCCCCCCCTCCCCTCCCATAGTATTCTCCCCCCCTCCCCTCCCATAGTATTCTCCCCCCCTCCCCTCCCATAGTATTCTCCCCCCTCCCCTTCCATAGTATTCTCCCCCCCCTCCCCTCCCATAGTATTCTCCCCCCCTCCCCTCCCATAGTATTCTCCCCCCCTCCCCTCCCATAGTATTCTCCCCCCCTCCCCTCCCATAGTATTCTCCCCCTCCCTCCCCTCCCATAGTATTCTCCCCCTCCCTCCCCTCCCATAGTATTCTCCCCCTCCCTCCCCTCCCATAGTATTCTCCCCCTCCCTCCCCTCCCATAGTATTCTCCCCCTCCCTCCCCTCCCATAGTATTCTCCCCCTCCCTCCCCTCCCATAGTGTACTCCCCCCCCCTCCCCTCCCATAGTGTACTTTCCTCCCCCTCCCCTCCCATAGTGTACTTTCCTCCCCCTCCCCTCCCATAGTGTACTTTCCTCCCCCTCCCCTCCCATAGTGTACTTTCCTCCCCCTCCCCTCCCATAGTGTACTTTCCTCCCCCTCCCCTCCCCTCCCATAGTGTACTTTCCTCCCCCTCCCCTCCCCTCCCATAGTGTACTTTCCTCCCCCTCCCCTCCCCTCCCATAGTGTACTTTCCTCCCCTCCCATAATTACTTACCTGTCCTGAAGCGTGGGCCGGCTTCACAGCGCGCACCGCGGTACAGGAACTTTAATTTAAGGTTCCGGTTTCCGGCGGGACTGAAAGGAAGTGTGCACACTATTGTGCACACTTCCTTTCAGTCCCGCCGGAAACCGGAACCTTAAATTAAAGTTCCTGTACTGCGGTGCGCGCTGTAAAGCCGGCCCACGCTTCAGGACAGGTAAGTAATTATGGGATATCGGCGTATAACACGCACCCACGATTTTTCCCCTATTTTCAGGCCGATAAATACGGTAAATTATCTCCCAGGTACCGAAAATATGCAATATTTATAACAGCATAAAACACATTTTAATATTTCAGAACACCACGAAAGTATCTGGGATCTGAGCGCCCACTTTGCCAAAATATTACTCAAATCTGTTCGGTGGTTTAGAAACGCCATCCAAGTGAAGTTTTGACCGGTCGCCACAAGGTGAAGCCCCCAAAACAGTTCCAGAGAAATTTAGGCTTCGACCGGTCTTCTTTTGGGAGTTTTTGCACGAATGCCGATGAAGGCTCCCCCTGGCTTCTAGCATATAAATGTTCCCCCTGTTCAGTAGTTTAGGTCTCCCAAATGCCTACTGGTTTGCATATAAGATGAAAAATACATGTAAGATGAGTTAATAATCTATTAATAATCTATTATTACACAAATTATTAACTCATCGTACACATATTTTTCGTCTTATATGCTTTTGGATAATTTGATTTGAAGTTTTTTTTCTTTAAAAATTTTTTTTTTTGTTTTCTTTATTTATGTTCTGGTTTATATTACATAGTTACATAGTTACATAGCTGAAAAGAGACTTGCGTCCATCAAGTTCAGCCTTCCTCACATTATTGTTAGTCTTACAGTTAATAAGTATTTTCAAGTTTATCTGTTGATTTCTTTTATACCAATATATTAAATATTATGGTTTAATTAAACTGATACCAGTAGGCAAGTACCTCTCTATTCTATTGATTTCCTATGGGGTTTTGCATGATGCCTCATGCATTGCGTGAGGATGTCCAGCAAAAGTTAGGCGAGGTGGCGTTAAACCTGCAAGGCAGGTATTACCATTGCAGGCCAAAGCAACCAGACCACTTCAATGACCTGAAGTGGTCTAAGTGCCTAGAGTGTCCCTTAGAGGCTATCTCCTGCATATGCTAATTAAGTAATCCTTTGGACCTACACCCTAAAATCTAGATTATACTGGAGATTAGTGGCCACTTCAGGGGCAATGCGATTTTTGCATAATTTATTTTGTGCAATTCACTTGTGTGAATGCCTGTCCTATAAATTAGTTTTATATGTTATGTTGTATTAAATACCACAGTATAAGTATATATACTTTTGCACTTGCTTTTTCTCTCTCCTTTTTCCTATATATGATCTGAGATTGTATTATCCCTAAAGTCATTATATTGTAAAGGTAAACACATTTTTTGTTTGCACTTTATTGTGTGAACATGTGTTATATTTGCACAATAATTTGGTTTTGCGCCATAGACACTTTTCTTTGTTATATCATTTTTAAACTAAGACTGATGGCTTAGCATTTGTAATACAAAAGGCTGTTCCCTGGTTTGGTAGGATGGTCATCTTTTGTCTGGATACACTGGGAAGGTCCCATAGTGGATGGATTGTATGTCGACCCATATATACCCACACATACTATTATATTGATGTTTTACCATTAGTTTGATCAGCAGCGGAAGGCAGTGATTGACAGCTCGCAGGCTTCTACAGCCACCCATTGCTGCTATTGGTATATCTAAGACATAGTGTAATAATGTCAGGGGAATGTAACCACTTTAATGAGACAAAGTTGTTATGCTGGTGGGTGGGGAGAGTGGGGGGAGAGAGAGAGCGAACACATACACATATGTATAAAGTGTAGGTTAGTATATATTGTTTGCTAACACCGAGCTGTTGATCACTTTACTATAATGTAACCTAGTTGTCACAGAGTCGTGCTGCCTAGGTTTTGAATAGTTAACAATTGCCTAGTTCCATCATTAGAATGTTTTGCCATGCCGTGTCCCCGGTGACTGCGTACTCCGCGTGTCTAGGTGGCGCTGTGACGAGGTGTACCGCGCTAGCCTCTCATTTCGTTAGTGTCTATGACGGTGAGCTGTCCAGCACTTCAGCAAACGACAAGGGCTTTTCTGGATCTTTGGAGGAGACAGAGGCAGCTTGCTGCACATACAGCTCTATGCTCTCCCAGCAGCGCATCTCCTCCCGGCATCTACCTGCCAGGCACCCAATACAGAGACATCAAGGGCGAGTACGACATCGGCCAAGTGATACAAAGAGGGAGCTGAGCTGGACAGGGTGCAGCCCAGTGTGAGGATCCTGTCTGAGAGGTAAGCTGCTAGCAGCCCAATGGGCCAGCCTGTAATATGTTTACATAATGCCTGCTATTAGAGCCATGCTTCGCAGTCTGGAGCTGTTCTGCCATCAGTCTTGTATTGCTATTGTGTACACCCATATTTCCCCTGCACAAGCACAAAGGACTGACAGAAAGCCTGCATATGGGCTTACTGATACAGTCCTGGGGCTAGCTGTGTCACCTTCTGGGCTAGTGACTGATAAAGTCCTGGGGCTGGGAGAATCACCTCCTGGGCTAGTGACTAATATAGTCCTGGGGCTAGGGGATCACCCCCTGAGGCTGGGGGGATCACCTCTTGGGTGTGGTGACAGATACAGACCTGGGGCAGTAGGTGATCACCTCCTGTGACAGGTGCTGTAGAGTAGTCTATTTAATATTTTAGTTACAAGCAGGGGACAATGCTCTGTGCTGCTTAATCCTTTCAGAGGGGAGCATTTACTTGACCTAATAAATATCATGTGATGTTAAAACAGATGGCTCAAAAAAAAAGAGAGAGAGAGATCATGTTGCCTTTTAATTAATTAAAATTGTGTATGCTTCCAGTTCATAATGATCTATTATAAATGTTGGAAAGTGGAAACAATAGAAATGTGCATAGTTAAGAAATAGTACACATTGTGCATAAGAAAGTTTAATATGTGTTTCCCTGATGGAAAGGAACGCGTAGTGACAGATACTGCTGTGTTTAGTGGCTATTACTAAGCTTTGTAATTCCAGCTTTCATCCCAAGTTAAACAGGTCACCATGCTGGAAAAGAGAGTATTTGTCTACAGTTATTGTTTGTATAGTTTCAATTAGGTAAGCAGGCTGTTTCAAACCTTTATTTATTGAGGTCTGGACAATATCCACAACAATTTAAAAACACGTATTTTGTTTATTAAAAAATATTGTGCGAAAGATCTCAACACTTATGTGTGAGTCATATTATCCATCTTTTCAGTCAGTGCATTGATATTTACGGACTACGTGTTTGATTGTTTCAGATCTCAACATTGTAAATCATTTCAACAATCACTTGTTTTTAAATATTCTTAGAAATTGGGATGCTGAAATAGAGCATAGTAATGTTTTTTTAAATCACAGTTATAAACCTGATATTGCTTAGGGGTAAACATGTCTTTTCACCCTTTGAGTGCCAATAATGTTCTAACCAGTTGCAGATCAATGGGTTGCCAGGTCTATTGACCCTCTCTACAGGCTAATGTTCTACAAGCACAGGTTTTTATACTATGACAAGCATTTGTGTTTTAAATAATATCATGTCTTGGGTGTTGAATTCCGCATTAATATGTTAATAATATCTTGCATTCATTTAATGTGTGGCTTATTAAACACAAAGTTGTGTGATAGACACCCACTGCTTTGCTTAGCAAACACATATAGGAATCAAGTCAGTTTAGAAATTAACAGCTAGCTATACACGTGTTGATTCACGCTACATGCGATTGTATTCAGAAATGCTGTCATTGAGTACTCATTAAATGTAGACATCCAGAGTACTAGCAATGTATAGTCAATGTATAGTCTGGTTTTTTTTCTCAATTTTCTTTATCTGGTACGCAGCAAGCAGAGAAAATGTATTTATTCTGTTTTAACCAATTTAATTAAGATAATGAGATAGAATCTGAGTTTTAGATTGATGTGCCCTTTGTGCAATTTTGAAGAATTTGCTGATGCCTTATATGTTAACTAAAAATTAATAGTGGGCTATGGGATAAAAGCCAGTGTGTGCTTTCTTCGGAAGATCTATTCAGAGACTCAGAAACAAGTTATCAATAGTTTGTCCATAATTCACAGAATTCAATAAAACTCAATAATCCCGCCAAGAGCATAGACAGTCAGTGCTCTTATGGGACATATTTTGACATTGTTATTCTAGGCATATTTTTTATAAAAAGCAAATATTATGTTTCTTTATTTTTTGTCTAAGAGTTCAAATTTACCCAATGTGTTCTTCGTGATGGAAACAGTTGATGTATCAGTGCACTTTCTTTAAATTCGTTAAATATGGCCATGGATTTTTTCACTGCGTAGTGTAGAGAAATGCTATTTTCGTTGCTAACAGAATTGTTTATTGTAGCTTGCTTTGTTTTCCTGGATGAGTGGGAAATGTCTTTTTTTTCTATGTATTGTGACTAATCCAGACACATAGCAACAGAAGGCATTTTATCAACATGCAGATAATGGCACATGCCTACACTTACTATCATATTTTGTGACATTTTCAAGTTTTTTTTATTCTTTTACTGAAGAACAAGAAGTGTTTTTAATCGCTTAGGTGTATACTTAGGTGTATATTCAGTCTCTTCAATAAATTATTTATTATTTATGTTAATAACATTGAAACTTCCCAAAGCTGATTTATCATAGCCCTTTCTGATACTTAGGGGATACATTACATTTATTGTAAGCTACACTCTATTCCCCTCTGTAAATGGCAATATAAAAATACATTAAAAATAAAATATATATATATACATACATACATACTCCTCACATGTGTGTATATATATATATATATATATATATATACATATACATATATATTTGTGTATATATATATATATATTTATACATATATATATATATATATATATATACAGTATATATATATAAAAATATATTTCTAGATATATGTAACTATAGATATCGATACCTATATACATCTATAGACATGCATGCAGTTTATATAATTTTGTATATACATTGATTACATATTAAGCCTTACATTGAGTAGAAATTGGGTTAATATTGGAACATTCAATATAACAGTGGAAGAAGGTGTTTCATCCACCTTGCATCCAAGTCACAGTCTTTTTCTTAGCAATAAAGTGGTCGAAAGCTGCAGAACGGTCATATTGTGACTGTAAACTTTTTAACAGTTATATGTTTGTTCTTTAGTTAACACACTACTACTCTATATACAATTAATTAATGAGCTATACTGATTATATCACATTTTATAAAATAATCACAATGCAGAGGATGTGATATATCTTTGTTAGCCTATGTTCTATTGTTGTACAGAAGGCAGTCTATACATTTTTAATGCACTGTTAAATAATAGAAAATAGGTATTGCTATTTTAACCCTGCATGGTTGCCCTTGTGGTCATCCTTGAATAATACAAAAGCCTCTGTTTTGAATTAATCTTTTAAAGTTGGTCACATTTACTTTTAAAATAAAAGTCTTTGTGTTTACTGCTACACATAAAAACGGTTTATAGTAGTGACCTTCACAATCTACGGTCTTAAAAATGTCATTATGATAGGAAATAAGTTCTGTATTTACTGCATATGCGTTTAATTGCATTTTTATAAACACATGGAAGTTTTGATGCTCAACTTTCAGTCGTGGCTGACATCAGTTAATGTTGACATGTTCTGCACTAGACGTTAATTATAGTGCTCTATATCGTTTATTGCATTATTGAAATGTTCTTGTAGAACAAAAATTAAATAATTATCAGTACACAATATTGAAAATACATGAATGACAAGAAGAACAAAACACAGGTAGCGGGGAACAGACTGAAAACCTGGGCCCTAACGGGGACGGTCACAATCTGGACACGCTAACCTGTGTACCGCAAGGAGACTCCAGGGGTCTCCAGGGGCTTAACCCCTAAACTGAGTATGCAAAACAAGAAAAAAAGGGTGCTAAAGGGTCTCAAACTCAAACAAGTTATGAGACCACATGCATCCCCTGGATATTGGTATAGCCAGCTGGAAAATAAAGAAATCTATATAGAAGCTGGTTGGCTCAATGGCCCAAAAATAGAGAGGTAAGTACTGCAAAAGACAAAATATTTACAAAGGATCTAACTGATAGTGCAAAATGCAAAAATGTGTATTTTTGTTTTCTGTACTGTTATTTAGGTACATAAAAAAGAAACATAAACATGTCCAGCTCAAACCTTCAGTCAAATATCAATCCTTTATTCATGTGCCAAAATGAAAGGTGAAATTTGAGCCCCAGAAGAACTTTATCAAGCCTAAAAAAAATATTATAAAGGCCTTGTGTGGCTAAAACATCACCTTTCAGTTTGAAACCAGAATAAAAGATCACTTTTTGACTGAATGTTTGTGTAGGATATGCTGTGTGCCCCAATTCTCGGTTTGATTGATTGAGTGATATATATATATATATATTATGCATGCCAATTTATTGTTTAAAACCTATGTATTTGGAAGCCATATGCAACATGAGACTGATTTTGGTGCTTATTCACCATAAGGTGACATGTTAAGCTGAGAATGGACTGCTCAAATTTTCCACAGTCAATGAGTTTGGAAGAATCCTTAATGTGAACAACACAGAAACAGGAGAATTGAGCCACTACACTCAAACCTCTCCAATTCATCATAGCTTAGAAAAACTGCCCTATAGAACCATAACTTATTTCTGTATTTTATTATGCCACTGGCCTGAAAATATGGGCATATAATATATATACTCTGTCAAAATACGTCAGGTATGAGAAATATCATTGTAATGTTTATTTTCACACTGTGAATATATGTATTGGTTAATGCATCTGACAGATAAGAATTAAATGGATTGCATAAATAATAGCTTTGCATTTTCATGGTGGTTGTTTGTAATGTACACGTGGATGTTACAATTTAATTTTCTAATTGTCTTATCTGCATTATTCTCATTTACTTATATAGCAGCAATACATTGCTCAGCATTCGGTTTTGTAAGCAGAGAGTATTTCAGTGCTATGAAAAGTAGACACACCAAAACAAGTCCTGAGTGCTCTACCTTCCAGTCCAGCGGGGAATGGGAAGCCATATATAACACATGGCATTTGCTTTAGCGATACATAAAGTGGATATTGTAATAAAGGTGCAGTCACAGGCATCCAGTGGTAGAATAAACTGTTTGCTTCCGGAGGCAGAATCTTGCACAGTGTAATCCATTTTGAGCTTCTCCATATGAGTTCTGAAGCCCTATATCTGCATCATCCCACATCAGGCCATTTGACACACATCACCGAGACTACAAGGTGTATGGTGTTACATTTCTTTCAACATTTTTACTAATACTGTCTCTAGAGGAATTTGGATATAAAACAATTGATGCATTTTTAATTGGCTATTGAATATTACTTTACAAGTAAAATGTAATATTGATGAAGCCAAATTACTTTTCTACCGATGATAAAACTTTCCTTTTGGACTGCATCTCGTATGTCAAGGATGTGAAAAGAAACATGTTAACTCTGTAGTGTGTAGTAAGGTATTGACACTTTGACTATTTTGTTTTCTGGTGTTAAGGTAGTATTAGGTATAGGAGCCTTGGGGGCCCTTGAAAAAACTAAATCCTGCCTTTGGAATTGGTTTAACACTGGTTAGAAGGAGAATTTATCGAAGGCCAGGTAACTGTTTTTTAAAGTCATGCATGGCTTTCAGGTACACTAATATATATTTCCCATCTGATCTATAGTGCAACATAAGCACAATATAAACCAAAAAGTGTAAGTAATGTATGATTATCACATTTGCCATATAAACTGATTTATTCTCATTTAGTTGCATATGTTATCCATTGAGGATACCTTCTCCAAATTGTATCCATATAGAATGGCAAATATATAGTTTGCTCATTTCACACTGACGTATAGGAGTGTCATCATCATCTAACCAAACTAATTTAAAGTAACCCATAGTTTCATGTACTTAGTTTTTATGTGCTATTATTTTTAAAACAATAAACCAATTGATTTATTGTAATCACTCACAGTCATGAGAAAAATAAGTACACCCTCTTTGAATTCTATGGTTTTACATATCAGGACATAGCAACAATCATCTGTTCTGAGCATGTCTTAATATTTGATAAATAACACCTCAGATAAACAACACTTCTCCTGATAGGTAAGACCATGTAATTCGAAGAGGGTGTATTTTTCTTTTTCCATGACTGTATATATAGAGCTTCATAGAATAATACTTCATCCTTAAATTTATGAATTATTCTGAAGAACTATGCTTATAAGTCATATTGTGACAGATGTTCGCTGGACGATCAAAGCACCATAAACACTACTACTTATTACTCCTCTGACTACTCTGCACTATGAGAGCCCGTGGACATTGGGGTATAGTCTCTCTGTCTTAGTTTGCTGTCGGCTGAATTGACATTGTTGAGAGGAGGGCTACAGAAATTCAGCATGGCTGACACTTCCTGTACCCTATGGTCCAAATTCTCAGTTGCTATACAGTACATTCAGTGTTTACAACTTCGAATTGCCTGGAGTTAGCACAGTGTATTCTCACTCAGTACAAATACTTGGATGGATAATGAATAAGTGAAACTTCCTCATTATCAAGTGCCCAGTCAAAGGGGTTTTCTCAGTAATCCTCTCTCTAGTCTAGCTGTGAGATGAAACCCATGTCTTTATATAAGGTTTTCATGGAATGGTAAATTAAGTAGTTATTGGTCTAGAATGTTCAGACTTTCAGCATTACCTTGTTACTGGCAATTCACATATTAACATATTTTTTTTATAATAAAGGCATCTGAGTTTGAAGATATAAAGAAGTATTTAATTTTACTTTATTTAATACTATTTTGCGATTGCATATTGACTGTCTACCCTTCCTGGGGATTGAAAAATATATTATAGATGGCACAGGCTGATTTCCACAGTGATGGCATTGTGGTTACTGGCTGGTTTCTGCAGGCATGGCATAGATTATAGAGGTCAAAGGGTCAAAGTGATGTCATAGAGGTTATAGGCTGGTTTCTAAAATTATGTCATAGAGGGCACAAACTAATTTCCACTGTGATGTCATATACATTACTGGCTGGTTTTCGCAGTGATGGTACAGAGGTCACATGCTGGTTTCTGCAGTGATGTCACATAGGTTACAAGCTTGTCTCCACAGTGATGTCATAGAGGTTACAGGATGGTCTCCTCGGTGATGCCATAGAGGTTACAGGCTGGTTTACGCAGTAAGGTCATAGAGGTTACAGGTTGATTTCAGCAATGATGTCATAGAGGTCACAGGCTAGTTTCTGCAGTGATGGCATAGAGGTCACAGGCTGGTATCTACAGGGATGCCATTGAGGTTACAGACTGGTTTCCGCAGTGATAGCACAGAGGTCAAAGGCTTGTTACTGCAGTGATTGCATAGAGGTCACAGGCTGGTTTCTGCAGTGATGTAATACAGGTCATATGGTGGTTTTTGCAGTGATGTCATATAGGTCAAAGGCTGTTTTCCACAGTCATGTCATAGAGGTTACAGGTTGGTTTCTGCAGTGATTTCATAGAGGTCACAGGCTGGTTTCTGCAGTGATGTCATACAGGTCATATGGTGGTTTCTGCAGTGATGTCATAGAGGTCACAGGCTGGTTTCCACAGTGATGGCATAGTACAGGCTGGTACCTGCAGACTGCAGTAATTTCAGAGAGGTTACAGGCTGTTTTTTGCAGTGATTGCATAGAGGTCAAAGAATAGTTTCTGCAGTGATGCTGTAGAGGTCAGTGATTTCATAGAGGTTATAGGCTGGTTTCAGCAGTGATGCCATGCAGGTTAAACCCTTGTTTCATTTCTGAAAGAGCCAATGTGAATCCAATAAATCCAAGAGTTTAACAAAATATTGGCTGCATCCCCAGATGGAAGATAGCTAATCATGCTATCCTCCTTTAGTGGTTTTTATTTTTGCCTTTCCAGCTTTGTGTAAAAGTACATAAATTAGAAGCTTGTATAAATAAATCATTGACTATATTTCTGTGTAATATTTATTGACCACTTATTCTTTATTAATAGAGCTACTGAAGCCTAGGCTGTCTACCTGCTTAAATTTCAGTCTGCGTGGCTTTCTTTCTCACAGTTATATTATTTTATTATCATTTACTTAATTTGAATTGACAAAAGCCTGAAAGCTGGACACATCAAGTAAAGCGTATAATGACAGCATAGCTTGACAGACAAAAACGCAGGGTTAACAGTCATTACTTTAACCTGCAATAAGGTCATACTGACATGGGAATTGCACCGTTTAAACTGTCTGTCTTCTATATGTTGTCCTTCAGTCTGTCAATATCTTTTACTTTCTCTGTCTGTGAGGTAACTCGGTGGGTATGATGCCAGCTACTGTATCTCAAAATTACAGCAATGTCAATCTTCAAGCTTGGCAAGGTCAACTCATCCTTCTGAGTACAGATGGTTAATAATATAGTCTCCTGGACTAAAAAAAAAACACGAAGTATCAATTTCCAGGTTAAATAGTTTGTTATTATAATAGCCACATTTGCATTATAACACCGCTATTTTTTAATAATTGCTAAACAATGTTTTTGTAACAGAATCCTGCCTCTGATATACCTATACACAGATCCCATTGTAAGGCATAGATTACGGGCCAGTGAGCAGAGAGTCCTGTTGCTGTAATGTGTTGTCAGATATGAAAGCCATAAAATACCCAGTGTTTTTTTTTTTTTTCCCATGTTGCCGAAAAATCTGTTTCAGCATTTCGGGCACGTTTCCTTATCTGTTAAACTACTTATTTGATGAGGGAGTTTTATGAGCCAAAATTGAGTACATTTTGCCTTTTTCTTTCAAAGCGTCTCCCATTCTCTTCTGTCTTCTGCTTATGCATGCCTAAGATCTATGTTGTTTCTGCAGCAGTAATTGGTGAGAGAACAGATGGTGAACACTAAGCCTTTGCTGATGTATCCATTAAAGAGGCAGAACAGAATTTTCCAAGGAGCTTGCTACAGCAGTGCAAGATTATAAAATAACACTGAAGTCTGTTAGAATTAATAGCTGCCATTACCTTGTTCAGCCACCCATGTATTTATTACACAAGGGATTAAAGAACCTTACTCTAAGGTATACAAAAATCCTGGAAGCGTTTTACTGTTTTATTGACAATGGCATTGTTTAACTGTTGTGTAATTTAAAGAGACAGTTCTGCACAAAGCATATAATAATATTTTATCACGAAGGAAATACATACAACAAATAACATAAATTCCATCAATAAAACAGTACCTTTATACATACCCAGTAACTAATATTTTATTCCTCTCCAATATGTGTGCAATCATTAAAACTATGTGTTGGTGATGTAACCTGATTAATTGAGTATTTCTCTGCATAATTGTTCTTCAAACCCATGTTCAGGATCCCGCAACAAGATAATAGCACACATGTCTCACTAACTGATAACTTAGGTAATTGAACAATTAATCAACTTTCCTATGCTAAAGTATGAATTTTAGGAAATCCTAGCTTATCCTACTATTCCTAGACAACTGTAAAGTAAGGCACTCTGACCTTGACCTAAGTTAAGTTAATAAGTGTCATTACAGTCACCAATTAAATAGTCGAATAATGTGATAATTTGATAAATATGCATTCAAGATTATTGTAAGATAAAGGTGACTTGTCATATAATCATTGTTTGTATTTTATAAGAACACACTGATTTATACTGATTTATATACTTTGTTATATTATACACTCTTGCAGGTATTGAAACATTAGCTGGCATGATCATACAATAAAAGTGTGTTAAATGGAAAGAAGCAAATTCCAAATTGCAACCACCTTGGGGCACCTGCACACACACAGACACACATAAAGGAATCGTAGCAAAAGGCTATTTATTATTTCTAGAGAAATGGGCTGGTGTGAAAACGATCAGATCATTAACTTTCAGCATAATCACCATCTGAAAATACGTTATGATGCCAGCTATTGTTTGCAGAAGGCATATGTTCAATTAATATGATTTTTGTTTTTTTTCAGAGAGAGGGAAAAGAAATCCCACAGAGAGTAATGTGTCAGACTAATAGAGATTTGTTTATTGTTAATGTTTTCTCTTTCTGCAAGTTTGAGAAGTTATGAAGCCTATTAATATGGTTCTTGAATATCCAGATAACTTAATCTATTGCATAGATATATTTCCATTTTTTAATTTGTTGTTAACGTTGACATCTTGCTTAGCAACAAGAAACCTTATGATAATATTGTTATAATGGCAGATGATTTCAAATCCTGTACAGCACAGTGTAAAGTCAGTGTGAATCGTTGGGTCCATGTATTGATATTGTGGATCATGGGGTCGATCATGCAGGCTGCCTGAGATTGATGAAAATCACACTAATACATTTTCAAGTTCATTACATTTATGATGTTATCTTTATGCTGGGTGAGGGTTTAGGGAATGAGAGACACTGCACTAACGAGGCAACTAAAGTATGTGTCACTTTGTATAAAAGAGCTCTAGTGGCTAGATATCAGCTTACGGGCAGAGCTCTCTTACCTCTTGTATTTGTCTGTGTATATTGTTTTAAATATTTTTATTGTATCACAATATAAACGCGGGTTTCAAGTATTAACAATTAATGCAGTTAGTCGCCTACGCAGAGGCGTGCGTGTTGAAATTATGGTTAACCTTGTGCACACATATTACGGTTTTATCTGATTATCATGTGGTTGCATGCGCAGAGGCGTATGCTTCAACGTAGGCAAGTATTTGCTAGTATACATAGGCTTTACGAAATTAAACATCACAATCTAAAGCATGTTGTAATAAGCTAGTATAATAAAGGAAGGAATTGAAAACGATTTGACCCTTCATAGGATAGTGTGCCTTCATTATGCATTGTAGGCCGTTACACTATTGAGCACTCCAACATTTTTCTGGGTACGTTTAAACAGTCACGTGGTCTAATAGTTATTGCTGTTGACCTGCTGAGAAGGCACACTTGTCTGATAACCCATATATCGCCCGTACAGCAAACCTTTTACAAAAATAGTTTTTGCTTCCTATAAAACCTAAAAAAATAAAAAAACAAAAAACAAAAAAATTAAATTAAATTAAACTATAGCTTTAAAACTAACAAAAGCATGAAAAGCTTTTAACATTAACTATTGACATATCTCCCCGTCTTTGCTGTTAGGACAGATGCTTATCAAGCTGTACTGTCCTGCACAATTTCAACTGGGGAAGCATTTAATAGTGAATAAAAAACATAACGTTAAGCTCTAACTTGTGGAATTAAGAAAGCAATCTAACGTTCCCTGAAGTATGTAAAGAGGCCTATATTTATGCTGTTTGTAAATGCAAACGGTTAATGCCTTATACTGTAGATATTCTTGCTGCACAGCCTTTAATTAGGTAAAGTGCATATGGGCTCCCCCAAGAAGGAGGGGCGAAAACAAAGCAGCAAAAACCAAGCAGAAAACAAAAGCAGCCTTAATAAAAAAGGGCGCCAACCAGCCCGGAGTTCTGAACCTCCCAGGACCTCTCTTCGGTTTTGCTTCACCATGCGGTACCTTTTCCAGTCCCCCAGGCATCCCCAGTCACAGAAGGCCCCCTTCCTTCCCCCCCAATGCTGTCGAACGTGCCCGCGGTAAGGTCCACCATGCTGTGGGCGCTCAGAGACCGCAGCTGTCCAGCGCCCCCCCCCTGTAGAGTCCGCCAGGACTTCAGTCTCCTGCACCTCCCCTGCACCGGTAAGGCCTCTTTGGAGCTCCAGCCTCGTCCTGCCTCACCCTCCTCCGGTCTCATACTTGGTGCCGGCATGCAGCCCTCCCGGTCACCGGTCCACCGAGTGGTCTGCGCACCTCAGCTCCACAGGGCTCGCAGATTTGGGGGCATTTTCCCGGGCCACCACCAAACCCGAAAAACAGGGCCGGCTCCATGTCGGTCGGTTTGACGCCCAGGGGAGTCTAGTTGTGGGACCCGCTGTCCCGGGGAGCCGAGGTGCCCTGGTCTGGGTTTCCATTGTGTGTGTGGGGTACCCTCCCCATCGCTTTTCATGCGCGGGGTGTCCGTCCGCCATTTTGGCTCCGTGAGGGAGGACAACACTCACCAGATGGGTCCCCTCCTCCAGTCTCGGACTCTTGGGCCAGGATCACCCCCCGGCCGTGTGGGGGGGAAGCGGGGCCGGATCCGACCCCCTGCATGCCTCTTGTGCATTGCGGTTCCCGCTCATCCGGCTTGTCACTGGCTTTATGCGCTCTGTTAGCGGTGCCCGCTGGGTTTGTGCCGCAGCTCCCCGCTCTCCGGCTCCTCACTATCCGACCACCTGTCATTTCCTCGGTTGGTTGGAGCGATTTCGGGTCCAATCGTGGTATTTTTAAGCAGTTTGAAGCAGTTTGTAGCCGGAGCCAGCAAGGGTGGCTGCCGCTCGGCTCGGTGGCCCTGCCACACCCCCTGTCTGTGTATATTGTACGTCTCTCCACTAATTGTACAGCGCTGCGGAATCTGTTGGTGCTTTATACATAGCAATAATAAATAATAAAATATGTGTGTCTGTGTGTATGTGTTTGAGTGTGTCTATGTCAGAGTGTTGCATTCCTTAGCAGCTAGAATGGTAAGGGACACTATCTGGCATTCCAGCTGTTGTGGAACAAAATGCAGTTGATATTCAGCCTCTCTATCGCTCTTTCTCTCAGTCCGCTGATCATAAAACCAGATTATTCTATGAAGTTATCTTTACAAGAGGAGTGAGGAAATGCCACAGCATTAGTATAGAGTTGCAGTGATCTGTGTAATTTATGCACAGAGTGATCCCATCATAAAGCCACTAGGCACCATGGATCTTTATAACATTATTTGTGTGTGAGTGTATGAATTTAAATATTGTGTGTGTGTAAATAAATATGTGTATATGCATGTGTGTGTTTGTGTGGGAATGTCTGCATATGAATGTGAGTGTGGGCGTAAATATAAATTTGAGTATGTGAATATGTACATGTGTGTATAGGAATTTGAGAATGTGTTTATGAATGTGAGCCTTTGTGCGTATGAATGTTTGTGTGTATATGAATGTGAGCATATGTATTTGTAATTTACTAAATAATTTTCTTAAAATTAGAGACAAAAAAAGCAAAAACATCTACAGTTGGGTGGAGGGGCAATTTACAGTTGCACCCAGGGTGCCATATAACCTAAGTAGGTTTCTGACAGGGGTCATTAAAGGCTAAACCCAGATATAGGTTGCCATCCATACCATCAGGACTTCAGCTCTTTGACATGCTGTTTTTTTTGTTTTTTTTTAAACTGGTATACCAAATCCGCAGCATGAACTAAATTACTAAATCAGAATATAAAGGTAAACCCTGTGATGCTAGCAACATTTCTAAAAAGGGGAGGGAAGGAGCGTCACAAGGAGGACCTATAAAGAAAGCCAATAACTAAATAGAAAGGTATAAAATGATAAATAAGGTAAACTCCATACCATAGAACAGTTGGGGAGTATTTAGTTTGGGATGAGTGAAACAGCACAATGCCTCTTGCGCTCAATCTCTAAATATTATACAATCACAGTGTAGCCGTAGCGATTCTTTTACTTTGGGGACTAAGCCAATAACATAGTAAGACAGAGTTGTGGCATTTTAGCCACTTCCCCTTGTTATATCTTTTTTTATTTTTTTCTGCTCCTGATCCCCTTAGGGTAGAGCTTACTTTAAACAATTCCAACAGGGAAAGGCATGGCCACGGGGGATGAGCAGCCTGCCTTAGCAACTATTTATGTCAAACACTCCCCCACAGCATTAGTACATCCCGCTTCTCGTCCCCTATTAGACCCTCGACCTGGGGTATGTGACATGTGGTTGTATGCAGCCTTAATAGTTGGGGCAAGAGGAACACTTGTATATACAGTATCGCCCAGTGTAGGCATAGCGGTGTACTCTTCATGATTTGGTTGGTCTGTAAGAATTCAATGTAGGAGGGGAGTGCCAAGCTCTAGGAATTGCACATGCTCCCTCTTTTTCAGCTCTGTACAGTTTAACATCTGAATTTCTTTAATAGGCATAATTACTAGTAACCACCTATGTGAATCATGCCTTCATATGGCTGGTATGCTGCTACCCCCAGACAGTGGGATGTTTAAATTCACGAGTGAGGACCAGCAGTCTGCTTTTACCCTGACCAATGTGCTTCTTTGAGCACCGAAATGTGCATTGGGCACCCTTTGTTTGTTCACATTATTGCACTATGGGGAGCACTTTCCCTTCCTTTTCATTGTAAATAGTTTATCTATTGGACTGGTACTCAGTAGGCACCAGTGTCCAGCGTGCCAAGGCTACTAACTTCAATTCAAAGTGAGCATCTTGACTTTACTTAGCGGGAAACATATTCAGGAGTAAGATTTCTACTTCTATACTTACCGGGAAACTATAGTGCCAGGAAAACTAACTCGTTTTCCTGGCACTATAGCTCCACCTTTGTCAAGGCTTCCCCCTCCTGTCCCCGTGGTGCAGAAGGGGTTAATTACAGTGTCCATGTCGGGCTCAGCTCCACCCACAATTGCTGCGCTGGCACTAGGATCTCCCCAAAGCAAAGCATTTAATGCTTTCCTATGGGTATTTCGGTGATGTCTAAGCACCTGGAAGTCCCTTTAGTGGCTGTCTGGTAGACAGCCAAGAGAAGGAGTTAACCCTAGCAGGTAACTATTGCAACAGTAGTAAAGGGTCAGTGCTGATAGAACAAACTGGGAAAAGTGAAATTAAGGCAGCTTTCCTCCAAAAGGAAGGAATCCCTCTATCCCTATAGTAGTGAGGCAAGTACAAAATATGAAAAAGTGTAGAGGATTAGCGACACTCTAAAAAGACACTGGTGAGGATATTATAACCAGCATAAAATCAGATAAATAGAAAATAAAATATTAAATATAAGTCCAAGATAGAAAGTCCAAAAAAAGATGGATGGAATATACTTTACGGAGGAGCAATCACGAACTTATTCAAGGAAAATGTTCTTGTTTGGATATCAGATGCGGTCCGTATGTGGGAAAAAAGGAGAGGATAATGAATATTCTCTCCTTCTTTCCACATCTGATAGCGCTAATCCTCTACACTTTTTTATATTTTGTAGGTAATTATTGCAGTTTATAAACTCTGCAATAATTACCACTCTAGGGTGAAGGGTGATGGGAGTTTGCACACAGACCACTTCCATGAGCTGAAGTGGTCTGGGTGCCTACAGTGTCCCTTTAACCTACCCATCATATTTCTGACTTGGAGTCCAGGACTCCACTTACTTTCTGTATGGATTTACTGTCTTTCTCTTATGGGTATGTAGGTACACCCTCTTTCTATGGTTCACCAAGGTAATAGTCTATTGTGCATACAGGGGAATATATTTTATTAGTTACATTTTCTTTATTTCTCCCCCCCCCCCCTTCTAAACTCTCCTGATTTACAAACATTAACCTCTCTTCTCTACATCTCTACTGCTGAGGTAGCCTCTATACACTTTACCCAATTGTTATTTGTTGTGGTTCAATTTGGGGTTGTTTTCTCTTGTCCAAATAGGAGTTTCCTTGGTCAAGGGAAGTCAATAGATAGCCAGCTGTTTTGCACTACAATTCTAATGAATCTAATGGGGCCTGGGGAGTCGCATATTGAGCTACTATGCAAAAATACATCAAATATTGTGTTTATTCTTTCAAATCACTCATATAGAGTGTCCAGAATTTATTCTAAAGGTCTTTGGGTGGTAGGTATGTTGTGTGCCTGGAGATATTGTTTTGTTTGGGAGGGGGGCCTGGCAGAATATTTCCCTGGTTGGTCCTAAACCCCTTCACTACCTTAAGGGAGCTTCATGGTCTGCACCTACAGATCGCTTTAAGAGGACCCAGGCTTCTCAATGACTTAGAGCGCACAGCCAGAACACTGAGTCATTGACAGAGCGCCAGACGGGGAGGGAGATGTTAAAGTCATCTGCACCCAATAGGTAGTTCCTGGTGGTTTTAACTAACTTTTGGTCATCTAACTGACGCTGGGCATGAGGACATCCAGCATCAGTAAAATCCTCATTGGAAAGCATCGTAGCAATGCTTTCCTATGAAGAGAGCCTAAAGCATTTGCAACGTTCGTCATGCTGCCGGATGACGTTGGAGCAGGTGGAGCGCCGACTCAGAATCGAGGCAGGTGAGTAAACAGAGGTGTTTTTTTTAACCCTTTACATGCTGGGGGAGGTGGGTTGTGAGGCGAGAAAGGTCAAATGAACTATAGTGTAAAGAATACTAATTTGTATTCGTTACACTATAGAATCCTTTTAGGAATAAGTATATGAAAACAACAACATGCAGTTTTAAATTTGCAGTGTGTTATGTTTGGGGAATATAAAGTGTCATCTGCGGAAAAAAATGAATAAACTTCTGCACACTTTTTTATAAGGAATAGATAGTACAGCTAGGCTGATATGACGTGGGACTACAGGGACTATATTTTTAGAACAAAAATTAGGAGCATAATATTTCCCAAATTACATGACATATAAATTAGAAGTGCTATTAAATACTATAATAAAGAAGCTGTAATAGTTTATTATTCTGTGCAGTACCACCACATTCTCTACTCATAACCACAGGTTTCTTACGAGCAATTTAACTTTCATTTTGCCCTCTTTAGAGACTTTGTGGCTTTTTCACCTAACCATAAACCGTGAACATTTCACAAGACAATCGCAAATTATAGGCTGGAACATGTTCTAAGATTTGCAAAACGTTTGTAAGTTCCCAACAGTTCCTTCTTGAACTTGTGCATGAGAAGGTTTTACATTTGGAATTGTCTCTACAAGCACATGACATGGCCACTAACAGGTGCTAGTTTTTAGCCTCTCAAGTGATTTAGCCACTATTGAAAAGTATTTATACGTTCAAAATAACGCTTGTTTTGAAGTTTAGTTTTGCTTACATGCATTATTCCTCAGAATATCTTTATTGCGTTGAATATAGTACTTTGTATTAGATCTCAGTTTGGGTCATAGGTCCCATCATCGGTTTCGCATATATAGCAATGTCAGAGGGTATGATTAAAGGGGTAGACCAGTAATGACAATTGAGTTACTGGGTTCGTCCATAGGAATAGAGGCAGGTTCACCTGAATTGCTTTCAGGTCTGCCTAGCATAAATGCACGTCAGGATGCCTGCCAGTCAAACAGACCAGCCCACTGAGGGCTGTCAATGCAAGTAGAACTGTATCGGTGCTCTCTAATGGTTTTAGTGCCCAGAGTGTGATCAAATGATTCACTGTGCTTTTTGGGACAGTTCTCTGGTTTCCCCAAAAGCGAGACATTAGGGAACAAAGTCTGGACATGACCCTCAGTATCAGTACTGTCTCACCATAATCATTACAGTTGGGAGGCCTGGTTTGGGTGCTTTAACTTTGGAAGTCAGTGCCTTTTTTTGTTTTTTCTTATCATGTGTGTCAGTTGAATAACTCATCAAAGCTTTTTTCATTTTATCTTTTAATTTGGTGTGATATCACACTAAGTGCACTGCTGTCTAACTTGTTTACACTCATACTGATTGTATTTTGCTCCAGAGGTCTTATATTTATGGTAAGTAAGAAGTTGTAATGGATGTACTATTTTTAATCTTGCTGTGATTATCTACATAGTTATAGCATGGAATCTTTTATAGCTGATTTGAAAAGTATTCTTAAGTGTTTTAGTGATAAATTGATGCTATTTTAATAGAGTGACAAAAAAAACAATCTATATATTTTTTCAATCATGTGATATTATTTCATATAACAGTGTCAAAAACAGGATAATAATGAAGTGCTACTCTTCTATATTCTAACACGTAAAGAAGCTCTGTCACCTTCTGGAGTCTTTGCAGTGTGGTGGCTCGGGTTGCAAGGCAAGGTAGGTTTTACTAACCTGAACTTGAGCCTCTTGGCCGCCACCACCTTGATCTGGTGCATCCTCTTCAGCTCCTGTTACTTCATCTGCCAGAAGCCAATGTCAGTGCTATACTCTCACACATGTGTAACACTGATGTCTATGGAGAATCCCAGGAAGCTGCAGGAGGCCCCATAGATAAAGACTTTTTCCCCATCACTATAGGTGTTTGGGGGCTTGAAAGCAGTAGCCTGTCATGCATTCTCAAGTGTAGGACAAATGACATAAGACTCAGTAATCCCTATTGTGTCTTATGATATCTTTTTACTGTCTTGGAATTTCACACAGTGTATTTACTAAGGTGAGAATTCAGTGTGAAAGCATAGCTGATTTAGAGAATTTTTCAAGTTCAACCATTTTATTACCTAAAATTTGAAGTTGTAGGTTTATATTTTAAGGGTCACTCTAAACACCATCTCACCTTTGCATAGCATATGCCTGCTGTATGAGTTTAAAGCATTTCCACTCGTCCTGTGTATTCCTAAAGGCTATTGTTTTATCCTATCGTAATTTAAGTGTATGTCCCTCATCTCCCACACCGTGAGGGTTTAAAAGGGTAACATTTACTTACCTGTAGCCCCTCAAAGTACTGGTCTTGCTGCGGCTGCTCCACCTTCCCAGCTAAGATTATCAAGATTGGAAGGTTAGTGTTCATGCTCGGCAAACTGCCACGTTGCACAATTAAATACTGTATTGGAGCAGCTTTTGATTGAAAACAGTGTTCTGACAGGGGAACCTTTTCCTGTAGTTGCTCTCAGGAAGACAGGTGTGTTAACCCTGCAATAGAAGCATCGCAGCTTTAACAAAACTGCAATGTTTTACATTGCAGTGTTAAGGGCCACAGTAGCCATACTGGTCTGGGTGCCTTTGGGGGTCCTTTAATAGTGGATATTTAGAATTTAGTGATGTAAATGACAGAACCATAGATATGACATATGTGTTTATGGAGTACAGCATTGTGTTTGCCAGAATAGCTTAAATCATGTAACATGTTTCTGGCTGAAACATCGCAGTTTTTTATTTGTGTTCAGTGCTATGCGGTTTTAATAAAGAATAACCATTTGCTTTATACTTCCATCGTGATCTCGATTCTCTTTTGGAAGATTGACTGCGCAGAAGAGGAGCGGATCTGCATTGATCCTTAGCTCGACAGAGTGTGATCGTGTGAGATCACAGCTTCTAAGTGCAGAACGTGTGTCTAGTGTTTATTGCTCACTGTGATGTCACAAGCTTTTTGAAACCACTCAGTCCACAACTGCCAAGTACAGAAAACCAGAATGAAACCAGAATGAAAAAAAACAGAATGAAAAGGAAATTTTGCATGTTAAGTATCTCTCTAATCTTCTTTAAAGCCTTAAGCCCTGGCTCGCATATATGAAAGCATTATTATTTCTACAAGTGTACCTTCTAAAATGTATATTTTTTCTTTCTGCACACATTAAAGGGATAGTCACCTAGACCACTTCAGCTCAATAAAGTGGTCGGGGTGCAATGTCCCTCAGGTTTCCTTCAGATGCAAACATAGCAGTTTCAGAGAAACTGCTATATTTACATTTGGGGTTAAACCAGCCTCTAGTGGCTGTCTTCCGGACAGCCACTAAAGGTGCATCTGTGACGCTCGAGGCCTATGTCTATGTCTCCATCGTGCAGAGCGTCCATTGGAAAGCATTGAGAAACACTTTTAATGCGTGCGCGGCACTTGCTGCGCATGCGCCTTCGGCTCCGCTGACGTCGGACGGGGGAGCTGACGTCGGCGAGGGAGGAGAGGTCACCAGTGCCGAGGGAGCCCGGCACTGGATTAAGGTAAGCTGCTGAAGCGGTTTTAACCCCTTCAGCGCCACGGGAGAGAGACCCTGGGGGTGGGGCACCCTCAGGGCACTATAGTGATCCTTTAACGAGAACCTGTTGCAAGAATTGCAAGACAATGGATACTATGTAAATTACAATTGGTAAAATGGTCACAGATTAAACAATTGTAATTTCTTGAATTCCTCAAACTCAAATATCATTCGGGGTTAGCTGTCAGTACAATCAAGACATATGGTTCTGCATTAAATTTTCTAATGTCTAATCTGACCCAAGATGACCTTTACCTCAGGTTGCTAAAAGGGCTAAAGGTTTGCCGTCCTTTTACTCCAAGATACACTTCCACTTGGGATGTGGATATTTTATTGAACTACAGATTGACCTAAGATGGACGGATATTAAATTAGCATCCCTTCTATCTTTAGCGCTGGCAGCAAGAGGTTTAGAATTAACACAGATAAATATTGTCGAACCATGGTTGTCTCAAACTCCAGGGGGGTTTCATGTCATTACAATTTTTTCGTGACCGTATACTGAGTGCATGTCTGTCAGTGTATTTTTATTTTGTTTATTTTGTGGGCTTTGCATGCTTTGATCTTTGTTTAAAATAATATTGTGAATACATTGTGTTCCTTGATCGGTAACCCACTGTCTGGTTCTGGTATCATAGTGCATCATAATGAAAGCGTTAAACTGAGACATGGACCTAATAATAAAAATCCTTTAATTTAAGGATTTTCCCTTTTTTTGTGACATTTGACCATCCCTTTTTTTTTATTTAGACCAGAATTCCATTAAAACTGGTGGAGCATAACTAAACCAATCTTAATTCTCAAACGTATGTTGTCCTCTTTTCTGGAGTCCATGGATGTCACAGAGACATAAATAAGTTAGTGAGAAGCTGAACAAAAAAGGAATAGGAAAGAGGGGTAAACTTTGAAGATGAAATTCATACTGCAGCTTTGAATGTACATGCTTCATTCAGAATCCCCAGCATATCCCATATAAAGGTCAGCATACAATATGACACATTTTCTAAAGAACTCATTTTACAATGAAACAGAAAACTGCATTCATACAGAATGACAACAAGAACACAAAGACAGATGCATAATGCTTTTTCTTGATCTGTTGGAAATATGCAGCTGGCTATGATATGTTAAATTAATAAAAAAAAAATGCTTCTGTAGTCATCACAGGGAAAAATAATCATATGAGTGGCAGATGGATGTTAGACTGTTACTACACAGATATGTTTTAATCATGACAAGCTCAATGCAGCTCAATGTCAAACATAAGATAAGAGCACTTTATAAAAATCAATAAAAGTAATTTTACATATATATATATATTATTTATAAAAAAATGTAAAAGTGTTACTATGTGATATAAAAGTAAAATAGAATGTTATACTTTTAAGGGAAAGTTTAGGAAATTTGGGTTTGTCCGGATAAGTAAGATAAAATAACATTTTAGTTATTGAAGTCCTTGCTGCTTACATCAGCGCATGACAGTCACCATAAAGAATAAATCAAGTGCACGTAAATGCACCGATTTACTTCACTGCTCTCTGATATAAAGGGGACTTACTGCTCCAATGAAAGGGTACTATTGAGGGTAATATTTAGAGTCATTAAGCCATTTTGCTTGCCATAAGATTTCATTTTTGCTGGTTGTTTGTGACAGTATAAAATATAAATAGAATAAATACAAATATAATCACCACCAGATTGGGCTGCTTGTGGACTTATGCGATTCAGAGTATAGTGCCCTCAGCGGCTTTATAATTGGGAATTAATAGGTCAAATATATATGGTATCATACATGAGGTTTACATACTTATCCTCACAATTCTTAAAGGGTGGCTCTGAGCAATATAACCACTATAGCCCGCTGTAATGGTTATGATTCATGGAATGCACACCATTTTGCAATGATTTGCCACTTACATGAATGAATGTTGATTAAATGTAGAGGAGACATAGGACAGATGGGAGAATAGATCATCTTTGTGTGTTAGTGCAATGTTTCTCAATCTTTTACGGAAGTACCCCTGCAGATAATAATAAAATTATAAGTACACCTGCCTCAAGAAAGTAATTTATATTGATTTCAATTCCAAATTAAACCTTTAGACACAGATATTTAAGTTAATCCCATGTTGGAGAGCATGCTTGACACACACACTCACTCATCTGACACACACTGACAGACACACATTCACTGACAGACACACACTCTCGCTGATTTGAGACATAATGACAGACACATACATGCAGTGATTTGACACACACTGACAGACACACTTACTGACACACAAATTCACTGACAGATACACACACCGACAGACACACACGCTCACTGATTTGGCACATACCACTGCTTGAGAAACTAGGTGTTTGTGCATTCTTGTGGCTACACCATATTTGCATGAATATGTAAGTATTCAGAATACCACTATTCATTTTGTACAACCTGACATCATTGCATTAGTGATTTTTACTTACGGCCTACTTTTTATGTGATTTGTCAATAAAGAAAATGTGTGCTTTAATGTGAATTCTGACAAAATAAATTGTTTTATTGACTTTTTTTTCTCCTACAACAATGTAAACATTTCTGGCTTCACAGGGTGTCCCTTTAATTGAAGTGAAACCTCCCTTCGAAGTAGTCAATCAAGATGAAATGCAGAGTGCATTTTGCAGTTACAGTATTGCCCAAATTAGCTTGTAAGCACTTGCTGAAGGTGTTTGATGCATGTTTGATCAGAAGCTGATTCTTAGAAGGTGACGGAAGGCATCACAACGTTAATCATGCCCTTCCACTGAGTGTCTGCTTCATTGAAAGCCCATTCACTCTTCACAAGCCAGTTTGACAAGCTACTTACTGTACACATCTACACTAAAAGTCAATTGTAGTTTTTACTAAATTGACTATGCAAGCAAATGTATTCCTTCTCTGAAAATAAACACATAGACTATTTTTCCAGCTTGTATTACTTTGTATTTGTTTAGTAATTATTATTGTATGGTATGTGTTATTTTCTGTGTAGTCTGGTTCCCTATTGTTTTATAATTCCAATATCACATAACACAAATTATTTTTATTTTTTCTGCACAGTGTGCTTGAGCTCAGCTGTCAACCATGTAGTCGTTTTTCCCATGAGAGACATATTGTTGGTGGGTTCTACATTATTAAAAATGTCTGTTGCTGTTCTGCTATGTCAGACAATTGATACTGCCAATGAAATAAATAAAGCAAACTCTTCAAGTATGTCTTATTTCCAATGATGCATATAGCATCTGCTAGCTAATTTCGCTCTAGCTCAAAATAAATGTGCTCTCGTGTCTAGTAATGCTCTTGGAATCTCATTTTATTGGTCCTATAAAGACTATTTCTGTGAAGTGTTCACAGCAGGAAAATGTGGATGTAGAACTTCATTTGACCTTTATGAGCAAATCCATGATCATGTTGACTAGCTACAAATGTCTGCTTTCTCCATTACAGCTGAAGCATGCCAGACCTCCCATAACTTCCTAATAAAATAGTTCCACTCATTTTAGTTAATCAAAGCAGGCTTGACTTTTATGGAATTATTGCATTTTTGAGTCAACAGAGCGGGTGTCAGATGCCTGAACTGTTTTGCATGGTGTTTTAACAACTGACTGTAAACATGGCTGTAAAATAATACGTTGAGATAATTACGTAAGACCATAGGTATTGTTAGGGATGGTTTCAAGGATTAGAGCCCCAGAAGATGTGGGGGTTATTAGCCCCGGATCTCTTCAGATGGCAAAATACAAATGGGCATGTAGTAAGAGACATAAGACTTGTTAAGGGTGATGGGGAGAGATACCCAAAGGAATAAATAAAGAAGGACACAACATTGGTGAAGAGAGATAGAGAGATATTGTCAAATATTCATCATATAAAAATGTGGTTAGTAAAATGTATTGTCCACACAGGAAAAGTTTTGCCAAGCAGCAACCTAATCCACAAAAGGGTTAATGCTGAGCAGCAATTGTGCAAATGGAAACTGGTAACTGACATTGGGGTCAAAGGCCGGTTACAGCCTATCAGATCTAGAGGACGGGTATTTAGGTCCAGTTCTCATCCTGCTCAGTGCCCTGTCGTGGTTTCCCTTGTGGTTGTCCGAGAGTGCGTTATTTATTCTGGTAATTCTGGTTATTTGACTTTGGCATTGTTTTTTACTTCCCTGTTTTCTGGCATTCCTGACTCCTGGCTTTTCCTTATCGTTGTGTTTCTTTCTATATCCCTTGACCTCAGCTATTCCTGACTATTCTTTGGTACGTTAGTCCGGCCATTCTAAGGTCAGGTATACGTTACCTATCAGTCCTCTGTGTTACACAATTCTACGTGCTGGATCATACTGTAATCCTGACAGGTATAGAGAAACAAAAAAGTTAAGGATAGTGGATATGAGACAGCATTTTGGGGGTGGAATACAGGATTAATAAAGGATGGATGGTATTGGTCCTTGTTTGCTGCCTTGAGAGAGATATTGTGTTTTAATTTGGGCTAAAGCACGAAGTGATTTTCAAATGTCTTGAATTAAACTGAAATGTAGAATTTGAAAATACAATAACTATTCTCAACCAAACCAAGTTGAGACTCAAACCCAGCTGTTTGTCACAAAAAAATTTTTTTTATTTTTTTTTATCAGTGGTAACCTTTAGACATTCATTCTACCTAGTCAATAGTAAAGTGCTGTTAGATACACAGACAGGAGTTGTGTAGGCAACTGTTAAGTAAATCTTGCCTACATAAACCCAGTTTTATGCTTTCAATCATAATACCATTGTTTGTTTCCCACTCGTTTCCAGTTCTTTTGTGGACTAAGTTGCCAGTAAAATGACAATGTGCTCTCAAAGCTATTTGCTTGTCTGTAGAACCTCTACTCAGTCGTAAGACTATATTTAAGTTAGCATAAAATATGTTTCATATGTAATAACAGTATATGCAAACGTATTTATACTGTTTTAATTAAATAGGCCATATGTCCAGTTTAATTGGTTTGGGAAATACTCCTACTAAAAACTTATATTTATTTTTTGACATTCTCCAACAATAGTTAAACTAAGAAAGAAAAATATTTTTCAGAAACATATGACTTAAAGATTGTTATGCATATACAGCAGGGAATGTAATGGCATCAGCATGATAATGTTGATGCAAGTGATAAAATAACAAGGGTAACTACATACTACCAGCGCTGATCACGAGCAAAGATGTGAAGGAGGAAGAGGGAAGATGGAGAAAGGAACTGGAAAACATCGGTAAAGTTATTTTCTTTTGATAACATTTACTCTAAAAAATATAAAACAGTCTGAGTTTCTTTCAATAAACGCAGAGAGAATTATATTCAAAACTCTGAATATCTGCAAATTTTAATCTAAATGGAAAAACTGAGACATAAATAGCAGATCTGGAAATTTTTTTTTGGTTTTTCCATAGTCACTTGACTAGTTCTGCTTGATTTCATTTGTGTGTGAGTGTAGTGAATAACCCTGTAAATTTGGTGAATTTAAAATAGAACTTCAAAATTCAGGCAATAAGTGCTGATTTGGAAAATCATTTCAAATTTTAGCCATTTACAGCTATAAGGCTCTATTTACACTTTTACACATTTACGGTAAATCCATTTGAAAAAGTCTTTTTTGACGAAACGCGTTATGGAAACCTAACTTATTGTGTTTTTAAATATCTTAAAGTATTTTTTGGTCATTTGTTTGTGCCAATAATCTTTTTTATAGACACATATTTCATTTTTCCCTGGCTTTTTAATTTTATTTTTACATTTTATTTTTATTGGTTTTATTAATACCTTGAAAACCCCTGGAAGTTTCCTGCACTTAAAGAAATCCTAGGTGGGGATCAATCCACCAAAGCTGTCAACATAGAGCAGTCGGTCTGCTCTTGGTTTGTAAGTACATTCTTTTATTATTTTATCCACATTGCTATACAGTGAGCACTATCGGATATTTCTTTTATTTCCGAGAAATGGACACCAAGAACATAGAGGAACCCATCAAAATCCCATAAGCGGGAATCAAACCGCTGTATGCGCTTCATTCCAGAGCTAGGGCATTAGCTCTGGGAAATGTGAGTTCTATATTATTATTATTTCCATTTACAATAGTATTTTACATACTACACTATTGGTTGTCCGTCTTTCCCTTTCTGTCTTTTCATATGAGAAGAACCACTGCATTGGTAGAGGACATCACCAGCTAAGACCATTTGTAAGGACACAACAGTTGGACTTCTTTTTTCTCTGGACTTTACTCCGAATTTGTTTTTATTGTAAGCGCAGCCTTTTCTATTGTTTTTTACTTATCTATTTACACTAAGTTTGACTATTTTCAACATATGTATTTAATAAAAAATTATGTTCTGTTATGTCAAAGCTTTAATCTTACTAGTAAATACACTATGATCACGTGAGCATTATTGCGGTCACATGACCAAGATGTCATTTTTCCTGCAAATTTAGATTTTTTTTTTTTACTTACTATAAGTTCAGAAGCGCCTGTTAAAGCGGCACTGTCATGCCAAACTTACCTTTCCTCAATCTCTTCCTCTTCTCCCCCTCTCTCAGGATCTGTTATTCTTTTCTTCCTGTCTTCTTTAGTTTTCTTTAAAATCATAAGACAAAGTAGGGACTCTTTGCCTTATGGAGGATTCCTCCGCTTGACCAGCTCTGACCAGCGGAGGAGCAAAGTGTGCTTCATTTCCGCTGGTCAGAGAAATTTTCCCATAATTCTCACCTTTCCTCAGTGTTCCCACGATGCTTCCTGTCATTTTAAACGAAACTGACGAATTGCGTTCTAACTGAATGAGAACAGTATGTTCGTTTCTTTTAGAACTCAATTCGGCACTTTGTTCGGATCGCAATTTCATTTTAATCAATGAAACTCCGATCCTATTCATTGCCGCGGCTGCATTTTGCAGCCGCTTAGTAGATAACTCCCTAATTCCCACGGTATCTACTAAAAGGCTGAAAGACCTAAATTGGTATTTCAGCCACATTTACTAATACTAAGTAAAGATTACTTAGTATTAGTAAATAATATGCCCCTACTCGCTATACCGTGAGTAGGGGCATGTCTAGTAAGCTGTGAGCAGCAAAACAAAAAAAACAAAAAAACTAATAACCTCCCCGCCCCCTTGCGCGGTTGGTGGGGGCCCCCTAAATAACAATAAGGGGGGGACCTACTGTCCTCCCCCCCTGGCCCCACCCCTGAGCGGTGGGTGGGGGCCCTAGATAAGAATGGTGGGGGGGAACCTACCGTCCTCCCCCCCGGCCCCCACCCCTGAGCGGTGGGTGGGGACCCTAAAAAAACAATAAGGGGGGAAACCTACTGTCCTCCCCCCGGGCCCCCACCCCTGAGCGGTGGGTGGGGGCCCTAGATAAGAATGGTGGGGTGGGGACCTACCGTCCTCCCCCTGGCCCCCACCCCTGAGCGGCGGGTGGGGGCCCTAAATGAAAATTCCCCCCCAAACAAGGTGACTAGGGGTCCCAAGCCCCTAGTCACCCCTCCCCCCACCCAAATCAAACTATCCCCTACCTACCCCCCTCACCCTAAAAATAGTGAGGGGGGAATAAAATAACTAACCTGTAAAAAAAAAATTAAACTTACTATTTGACGTCTTCTTTTTTCTAAAATCTTCATTTTTCAGCCCCCAAAAAGGGCAAATAAAAAGCCATCATACCCGTCGAACTTAAAATAAAATGTAAAACTCGAGCGCAAAAAAAACCCCTGACAAAACGAAAAAACCTGAGCGCAAAAAAGAATCCATCTTCACCCATGGAGGGCTCTGCGCAGACTGATCTACGCAGGGCGGGGGAAGGCTTATAAAGCCTTGCCCCGCCCTGCAATTAGGCTAAGAACACTCTGATTGGTGGGTTTAAGCCAAGCAGAGTGCTCTTTGTCATTTTACACAGCGTGGGAAAGTTCTTTGGAATTTTCCCACGCTGTGTAAAATGACACGGAGCACTGTAATTGGATGGCTTGAAATCCATCCAATCACAGTGCTCTGTGTCATTTTACACAGCGTGGGAATGGGGGGGAGGACAGTAGTCCCCCCCCCCTCATTATCTTCATGGCCCCCACCCGCCGCTCAGGGTGGGGTAGGGGGGGAGGACAATAGGTCCGCCCCCCCCTTATTGTAATTTATGTAATTTTTTTTAACCACAGGCTGCTCACTGTTTAGTAGACATGCCCCTACTTGCGGTATAGCGAGTAGGGGCATTCGGGAGATTTTAATCTCCCTTGTGCTATTATGGGGGTCATATTGACCCCTTTAGAGTGAGGGGGGACCTGGGGGGCTTATTAAGTGGTGGGGAGCACTACACAGTGTTAGTTTGTTCGTCTGATTTTTTCTATTCATTCATTCGTCTGTCTGATGAATGAATGAATAGGTGAAATTCCCGTTCGCATGTCCAGATGTTTCACTGGACATGTGCCGGAATCTCACAGTCTATCTAGTGTGGGCAGATGACGTGTCCCACAGGGACTTCATCTACCCACACAAAGATGGCGGCGCCCTGAATATAGATCGGGGCAGAAAATACAGATTAATAAATAGGTAATATGGGGGGCTTAGGGGTATTTGGGGGTGACTAGGGGGTCAATTGGATGTAGTGGAGGCGGGTGGGGGGTTAAAAAAAAAACTGGGATTCGGCATGACAGTGCCGCTTTAAGTATGTAATACACTAGAAAATGTCTTGTCCTAAAGTTGATTTTTTAAAATGTTTTTATGGTTATCTAATAAAGTATTTTTGGCTCATACTTACACGGTATTTGGCCATACTTTTAAGGTACTTTTATTATTTTTGTATTTTAAGCTACTTTAATTTTTGTATGTTCCTGGCACTTTATAAAGAATCCTACCATTGACATCGGATCATCTAATCCTCGGTGGGGTTTGTACCACCAAGTGGCTGCTTAGTAAATTGTGAGTACGATTTTGCTATTTATTTCACTTTTATCAATACAGAGAGCACAATTTTATGTCTTCTTTTTATAACATGTACTTGTGAGATTGAGGATCATAGGAACAACAGATATCCATATGGTGGATTTTGCCACCAGCTGCCCGATACATTGAGCTTATGTTAAAGCGAGTTAAAGTGATCGTATTTTTTAAATTAATACCCTCCTCACATACATTTATAGTATTACACTACTTTTTTTTTTTTTGGGGGGGGGGGGGGGGGTTAACCATATCCTTGTCTACCACTGGTCACCATCAGCTACTACTCAAAAAGAATACACAACCACAGCTGGATTCAGTTTACTGCATGCTACTTAAACTAGAGCTGTTCTGAAGTTCTTTTATATGTGAATGGGCATTCAAAAAGTGTATGTGATCTGTGGGCCCCTCCTGTTGCACATATCTTTTTATTATTGTATATTTTGCATGTACTTTTGGATCAAAACCCAACTTCACTGGAAACAAGATTACTGGATAAAGAAAATTGTGGACTACATCTGGACCTTTTTTCATATTTTTCTATTCCCTTAATACTTTTGTGTTTTTCGTCTTGTTTTGCCTATACTGTAAGGTTTTCCTGGTCATCTGAGCTCTCCCAGAATTTCCATTTGCCCAGCTGTTTGGGCAGAAGAGAAGTGAAATGTGGAAAGTGAACACATGACCCGTGACATATTATTCATGGTAGATAGTTTTCAGTAGGCTCCTTAGAACTTTCAGTAAAGATTACCTTTCCCTTTGAATTAAACTGACCAATGTTCTTTGTTAGCACTGGGAAGTACAGGAGACAACATTATTGTTTTCAACTAAATACAGACCATAATTCATTGTAATGACATCATCATAAAAATATCTTCCAAGCATGCTTTGCTTTGTGCACAGTAAACTGTGCGTATGAAATATTATTATAAATAAATATAGAAGGATGCCTTTATGTTTTTGCCTGATCGTCTGACCATGACAACGATGTGCATGTGGGACCAAGCTAGATACATTCAGAGCAGGGCCGGATTAAGAGCACACTGGGCCTGGTGCTGACAATTATGATGGGCCTAATTACGGAATCTTATTGACCAAAAACACTAAAACAGTCATACCTCCCAAGCGTCATGGATCTGATAGAGATGGTGCTGGAGGGAAACTCATAGGATGCGGCTATAAGAAAACACATACTCTATTCTAATCTCTCTCTAATTTTTGCTTTCATCTTTCAAGTAAATCCATAACCCCTAACAGCAGTGTCCAGTGAAGCAGGAAGTCAATGGGCGGGGTAAAAGGTGGGCCACTGGTGCGAATCACGTGACCAGACCTGCCAAAAGGGGAGAACATGCCCAAAAAGGGGGCATGTCTGTCCAAAGAATTTGAAGGACAGCCTGGCATGAATGCATGTCAGGCTGCCCGCCAATCCTGCAGGCTATCCAACTAAGGGCATACTATGCAGGCAGCACCCTAAGCTTGACATAAATGCGTCTAATGTTGCGCTCACTCCATGCTTTCTAAGGACTGTCCCCTAGCACTCACATGTCCACTTGTCTCCTTACCTTCTTACTAGCAGGCAGAAGTTCCTGGTATATAGTCTGAGACAGAGAAAAGGTGTATGTAGTGAGTGTAGAAGAAAGGGGACATGCCACAGTGTTAGAGAGACCAGCGTCTGCATTACCTAAACTAATTTTATTGTCAGCCAGTCCACACAAGTTTTGTTCCCATACATCCCTCTTAAGCTTTCAAACTTAAAGGAACACTATAGTCACCATAACAACTACAGCTTATTGTATTTGTTCTGGTAAGTAGAATCATTCCATTCGGGCCTTTTGCAGTAAACACTGTCTTTTCAGAGAAAATAACTCCACTGGCCACTCCTTAGATGGCTGCTAGAGGTGCTTCCTGGGGCAGTACTGCCTAGTGTGCAGCACTGCCATTCAGTGTCTCCACCCTCTGCATGCAGACACTGAACTTTCCTCATACAGATGCATTGATTCAATTTATCTTTATGAGGAGATGCTGATTGGAATTGTGCTGGCTCTGCCCCTGATCTTCCTAGTTGACAGTCTCAGCCAATCCTATGGGGAAGTATTGTAATTTGCTCAGACCACCACTTCTGATGATGTCAGCAGACAGTCAGTTCAGAGGCAGAGCCAGCAGCTGCAGACTTGAATACAAGTAATATTTTACTATACTTAGGCAGGCAAGAAGGGGCCAAGGTGGTGGTTTTAACATAATAGGGTCAGAAATACATGATTGTGTTCCTGACCCTATAGTGCTCATTTAAGCAAGAGTATGTGAAGAGTAGTTAGGGTTGCCACCTTTCTTGGAAAAAAAATACCAGTCTTAATCATTTGTTTAATCACAAGGAGTGACATCAGAGAAAATTCTGTAAAATCACCAACAAACTACTCACAGTTTGATTCGGCTGTATAGATGGATTGCTCCCAGTGTCTCAGTCTCGCAAGTCACCCAGTGTCTCAGTGTCCCTATGTATAACAGTGTCAGTGTCCCCATGTCGCCCAGTCCCCTAGTCTCTGTGTCCCCATTTCTCCCAGTGTCCCAATGTCTCAGTGTGTCCCCATGTCACAAGGATACTGGGGACACTGAGAGACATGGGGACACTGAGAGACATGGGGACACTGAGAGACCCGGGGACATAGAAACATGGGGACACTGAGAGACCCGGGGACATAGAGACATGGGGACACTGAGAGACATGGGGACACTGGGAGACATGGGGACACTGAATCATTTAGGGAAACTGGGAGAAATAGGGACACTGAGACAATAGGGACACAGACACTGGGAGACATGGGGACACTGAAACATTTGGGGACACTAAGACACTAGGGACACAGAGACATGGGAACAGACACTGGGAGACTAGGGGACACTGGGAGACTAGGGGACACTGGGAGACTAGGGGACACTGGGACACTGGCTGGGAGACAGACACTTGGGGACAATGGGAGACATGGGGACAGTTGTGGACATAGACATGGGGACACTGGGACATATAGGGACACTGGGAGACATGGGGACACTAGGCACACTGAGACACGAGGGACACAGACACTGGGAGACATGGGGACACCGAAACATTTAGGGACACTAAGACACTAGGGACACAGACATAGGGACACTGGGAGACATAGGGACACTGGGAGACTAGGGGGACACTGGCTGGGAGACAGACACTTGGAGACACTGGGAGACATGGGGACAGTTCTGGACATAGACATGGGGACACTGGGACATATAGGGACACTGGGACACATGGGGACACTAGGAACACTGAGAGACATGGGACACTGGATGGGGGAAATGGGGACACTGGGAGAAATGGGGACATAGTGTCTCCGTGTCCCAATGTCTCAGTGTCTCCCAATGTCCCTATGGCTCACAGCATCCCCATGTGTCCCCTAGTGTCTCAGTGTCCCCATGTTTTCCAGTGACCCCTACTGGCCGGTGCTGGTATTGCAGAGTAATCTCCATTTATTCTGAGAAAAATACCTGTATTTATACCTGTAATTTGTATTGCCAGTATTACTGCAATACTGGCACGGCCAGGCAGCCTCAAATACCAGTCAGGTGGCAAACCAGTAGAATACCAGTCAGATGGCAAACCTAAGAGTAGTGTGTGTAAAAAAAAAAAAAAAAAAAAAAAATTTTTTTTTTTTTTTTTAATGGGCCTATTCCATGGGCCTGGGCCTGGAGCTGCAGCTCCATCAGCCCCTATGTTAATCCGGCCCTGATTCAGAGTGGTTTAAATGGATGTGTCATTAGTAGGAAATTCAAGGATATTGCTGTTGCTTACCTAAGGACAAATTCTTTGCAAGATAATGCCTTTTGTTCCTCTTTTTTTTTCCATACAGCAGTAACATATTTCCTTTGTTGTGCAAGGGCTGTGTCAAAGTAGAAATGGATTTTATACAGGTGAACAATGAACATAAAGTCCTAGGGCCAGGGCCGGACTGGGAATGAAAACCAGCCCTGGAAATAATTGCATACAAGCCCAACAGCATACAAACTAATACACTGCCCCTCCTGCCCCCCGCCCTTGCCTTTCCCCCCCAATTCGATACACTGCCCCCACTTCCTTCTCCCAATTTAATACACTGCTCTTTCTCCCAATTTAATACACTGCCCACTCCTCCAATCAAAAATAGTGCCTCCGCTTCCCCGCCCCAATTTAATACACAGCCCCCTCCCACCAATACACTGACCCCACATCCCCCAATTTAATACACTGCCATCCCAAAATAATACACTGCCCCCACTCCCCCCAATTTTAAACACTGCCTTCCCCCAATTTATAACACTTCCCTCCCCCTTCCTCCCCGCTATTTATTATACTGCTCTCCCCCATTCCCTCAATTAAATACACTGCCCTCCTCTAATGTAATAAACTGCCCTCCCCCTCACTCCCCAATTTATTACACTGACCTCCCCCCAATTTAATACACTACACTCCCCCTCAATCCCCCCAATTTAATACATTGTTCTCCCCCCTCCCCCTAATGTAATACATGGCTCCCTCCCCCAATTTAATACATTGCTCTCCCCTCCCCCAATCTAATACACAACCCCCTTTCCCAATTTAATATGTTGTGCCCCCTCCCCCAATTTAATACATTGCTTTACCCCAATTTAAAACACTGCCTTTCCCCCAATTTAATACATTGCTCTCCCCCATTGCCTCAATTAAATACACTGCCCTCCCCGAATTCAATAAACTTCCGTCCCCCTCACTCCCCCAATTAAATACACTGCCCTCCCCCAATTCAATTCCCTACCCTCCTCCTCACTCCCCCCAATTTAACACATTACTCTCCCCACTACCCCAATTTAATACACTGCCCCAGGGCATGCTTTACACAGGGAGTGCAGAATTATTAGGCAAATGAGTATTTTGACCACATCATCCTCTTTATGCATGTTGTCTCACTCCAAGCTGTATAGGCTCGAAAGCCTACTACCAATTAAGCATATTAGGTGATGTGCATCTCTGTAATGAGAAGGGGTGTGGTCTAATGACATCAACACCCTATATCAGGGGTGCATAATTATTAGGCAACTTCCTTTCCTTTGGCAAAATGGGTCAAAAGAAGGACTTGACAGGCTCAGAAAAGTCAAAAATAGTGAGATATCTTGCAGAGGGATGCAGCACTCTTAAAATTGCAAAGCTTGTGAAGCATGATCATCGAACAATCAAGCGTTTCATTCAAAATAGTCAACAGGGTTGCAAGAAGCGTGTGGAAAAACCAAGGCGCAAAATAACTGCACATGAACTGAGAAAAGTCAAGCGTGCAGCTGCCAAGATGCCACTTGCCACCAGTTTGGCCATATTTCAGAGCTGCAACATCACTGGAGTGCCCAAAAGCACAAGGTGTGCAATACTCAGAGACATGGCCAAGGTAAGAAAGGCTGAAAGACGACCACCACTGAACAAGACACACAAGCTGAAACATCAAGACTGGGCCAAGAAATATCTCAAGACTGATTTTTCTAAGGTTTTATGGACTGATGAAATGAGAGTGAGTCTTGATGGGCCAGATGGATGGGCCCGTGGCTGGATTGGTAAAGGGCAGAGAGCTCCAGTCCGACTCAGACGCCAGCAAGGTGGAGGTGGAGTACTGGTTTGGGCTGGTATCATCAAAGATGAGCTTGTGGGGCCTTTTCGGGTTGAGGATGGAGTCAAGCTCAACTCCCAGTCCTACTGCCAGTTTCTGGAAGACACCTTCTTCAAGCAGTGGTACAGGAAGAAGTCTGCATCCTTCAAGAAAAACATGATTTTCATGCAGGACAATGCTCCATCACACGCGTCCAAGTACTCCACAGCGTGGCTGGCAAGAAAGGGTATAAAAGAAGAAAATCTAATGACATGGCCTCCTTGTTCACCTCATCTGAACCCCATTGAGAACCTGTGGTCCATCATCAAATGTGAGATTTACAAGGAGGGAAAACAGTACACCTCTCTGAACAGTGTCTGGGAGGCTGTGGTTGCTTCTGCACGCAATGTTGATGGTGAACAGATCAAAACACTGACAGAATCCATGGATGGCAGGCTTTTGAGTGTCCTTGCAAAGAAAGGTGGCTATATTGGTCACTGATTTGTTTTTGTTTTGTTTTTGAATGTCAGAAATGTATATTTGTGAATGTTGAGATGTTATATTGGTTTAACTGGTAAAAATAAATAATTGAAATGGGTATATATTTGTTTTTTGTTAAGTTGCCTAATAATTATGCACAGTAATAGTCACCTGCACACACAGATATCCCCCTAAAATAGCTAAACTAAAAATAAACTAAAAACTACTTCCAAAAATATTCAGCTTTGATATTAATGAGTTTTTGGGGTTCATTGAGAACATGGTTGTTGTTCAATAATAAAATTAATCCTCAAAAATACAACTTGCCTTATAATTCTGCACTCCCTGTATATTAAGCTGCAGCAACATGAGGTAGTATTGTTTTTTTTGTTTTTTTTTAAGGAACAGGTATATTAAATATAGTGTAAGTTTCTTTAAATTGCATGTTTCCACTCGGGGCATCTTTTAATATAAATAGAGCAGCTACAGTAGATCCAAGCAATTTGTAACATGATGTAGTCTTCAAAACACAACTGGATTCAATATAACCAAGACTTGGGCAGCTATCTAATCATGTATATTTATAGTCATCATAGAATCACATTATATTCATGAATTCGGAAATTCCAAATCAGAAGCGCTAGATAATTCTATAGAGATTTGAAATATTATGAACTACAGTGTTTAAGTGGGGCAGCCCCCCCTCCCCCCCCCCCTCTGGAAACAGCCAATGGTCAAGCCTTGAAGCTTATAGCTATTTCTAGTCTTGTCTTACTTATATAATTGTCTGAATAGAAAACCTTTGAGAACTCTCAGAGCACAACAAGAATTATATTTCTCAGCAGCATAAACGTGTCCGACAAATTCAGCAAATTGTCCTACTTAAAGATCAGTGCAAAAGTGGTATAAAAAAAAAAGGGAAAATATGTTTCTAAGGGGTTACTAAATTCTATTATTAAATTAATGGTATTCAAAATTATAAATATCTGTAAATTAGTTTTTATTTTTGAATATGTTGAAATTTTCCATCATAATTTTCCCTTGAGATTTTGTCTAGAATTAATGGCCTTTGGTTTGTTTGTTGTTTGTTATGTAATATTCTTGTTACTACTAGGTTAAGTGGTTTAGATGCAGTGGATTTTTCTTCCTGACTGCTTTTTTCTGATTCCAATACAATACACTTTTCGTCCTAAACATCCCATTGAGTTTATATATGATTTGCAAGGCAAACAAACATGCCGATAAGGACAATAGAAAAACCAACAATCAATCTAAGAAAAGAAAGGTGTTAGGAGAACTTATATGGTAAATTGCATAATTTGAAAGCACCTTGTATGCACCGAAACAACGTTAGTTTAATGAAGCAGTTTTAGTGTCTAGAATCTAGATCATGCCCCTGCAGTCTCACTGGTCAATTCTCTGCCATTTAGAAGTCAAATCACTTTTGTTTCTGTTTATGGAGCACTAGCCACACACCCCCTGGCTGTGACTGACACAGACTGCGTGAAAACAAAATGGTTTCATTTTAAATCAAATTGTACATTGTGCTAATACCTAATTTAATTTACTAAATGCATGTTTCTGTTTCTCTGAAATTACATGCATGCATTCCTGACAGTTGTGTTTTTTTTCCTCGTGATTTAAATACAGCAAGCAGTGGTTTTCCAAAGAATAATCCGGTGCAAGGAAATGTATCGACATTGTGTTCAAATTATTTATTTGCGGACAATAAGTAAATAATAATTATATAGAAAGGTACAACCTATTCTGACGTGCTGTGTAATGGGTAAACAAAACATACAAGTAATTAAGACAGAACCAATTAGATATACAAGGACAAGCAGTGATGATGGCTTTGCTCAAAATGCAAAGGAAATAGGGTAAATAATGTTATAGTCATGATAATGCTATCTCCATTAACTGTTTAGTATAAATGCAATCCTAAGTGAGGTATTGAGGATATTGCAAATGATTGGAAACAAGAAAAATTGAATGGAGCAAGGAAGGGAGTTCAATAATAAATGAACCATTGGCTACCACTTGGGGGTCTTTGTGTAAACAACAAAACAACCAGAAAAATATATACCTTTGGTATCATGGTGCTAAAATTTGTATACAAAAAGCATGAGATTACATCACTGTAAGAAATACGCAATGTGTGTTTTTGAGATGTCTAGTGCTTTGCATGATGTCAGGATTTGTGAATGCACACTAGCTCTTAGCTACTTGCATGAACTTTGGCTGGATAAATGGTGCTTCTGCCCAATGAGGACTTGATGACAGTTAGTATCAAGGCATGGTAAGGTATGACATGCACTGAAATAAGGTAGGTATATATCTGTATGCAATGCAAAATAACACACAAAGAGGCTATATTATACTTAATCTTAGTATGTTAATATATATTTTATGACCTATTTCCTTTCATGTTGATTAACTGAAGATTGCTGTGTCTTTGTAAAGACGAACAACAAAAGCAACATTTTACAAGGGCCGGGTTGGAAAGAAATGCTATACAATGTGAACACAATGTTTAAGAGCTACTCAGCAGTTCTAGTATATAACATTTTTATATGTCTGCTTAGAGGGAATCTAGTGTATAGTGCCCTCTGGTCCCTGTCCACCCCTTGCGCCCCTCCGATAGCATGTAAAGGTTGAAAAAAAGAAAAAAAACTTTAATAACTCACCCCATTCCGCCTCCTTTGATGTGATCCGACGGGGAGACCTAATACACATGCACTGCGAGCGCATTAGACTCTCCCCATAGGAAAGCATTGCATCAATGCTTTCCTATGGGGATTTCACTAACACTGGATGGCCTCATGCAGAGCATGAGGACGTCCAGCGTCATTTAGGGGACCTAGAGTCTGTCAGCATCCAGGAAGTGCCTCTAGTGGCTATCTGGCTATAAAACTACAATTATACATTGCAGGACTAAGGGGTACAGGGACACTGCACCCAGACCACATCAATTAGATAAAGTGGTCTGGGTGACTATAGTGTCACTTTAAAGGCATCAAATCTGAAATATCTAAAATATTCCACAAATTAAAACAAGTATATATGTCTCTTTTGGCACATTGGCTACTCGTTAGAGGTAATTTGCATTGGAGAAAACAAAGTGTGCAAATACAGGCGTTTAATATAAAAACAGTATAATAAAGTTTTAGCTGCTGAAAACACTCAGTGGATATCCCAATTCCACTATAGACAGGATAAAATAAAGGTTTAGGTGGGGGGGGGGGGGCGGGCGGCCATGCTAGCAGGCTGCAAGTCACTATGGCTCCTGAGGAACCCAGCTAATATCGGGGGAAAACCCACTTTACTCAGCCTGGAACACCCTGGAATTTCATGGTACATGGCTCCAAAGTGTCCCGGTGCAGCTAGGGCACCTGATATCGGGTGGCTCTGGGTCCTGGTGTGATGCTCTGGGGCTGGGAGACTGAGGCCTATCCGGGAGGAGAGTGGGGCGGTCAGCCGCTGCCTTGCTTTACGCCCCAGCTAAAGAGATCCACAATGTGGCTGGGGCCCTCCCTGCCCCATTCACCCCCCCCCTTTGGACCGGTGGGGGTTATCCCGGTCCCCACCAGGCAAGCACCATCTTGGCGGCACACCAGGGCGACCCAACGCCGACAGTGAATGGCAACCACGCGGACCCGACAAAATGGCCGACAGCGCAGGCTGCAACAGAGCTGAAACAGAGCTTGTAAAACATGCAGCCAGAGCCTTGATCGACCCCGGAATACAAAGGTGGTCAAGAAGGGAAGAAGGCAGCAGGCATTTCTAACGTCCACTAACAATGTAGCAGCAGTCACCAGAAGCAACGGAGCACTCAGCATTTCCTATCACCAACTCCACAGACAGACATGGAGGGAGCACCTGGAGAAATCACCCCCCACGCACCAACTCCAGCATACCACTACCCACACCTGGACACTACAGCCAGCAGAACAGCGCACCCACACTTACTTACCTACTGGGCACTGTGGGCACGTCGAACCAAGGACACTCTGACAGACAGCGGGTCTGCGGGACTCAGCGGGACTCTTGGGTGCCCAGCGGGAGTTATCCCCAAGCCTGGGAACAGGATGCCTCATCACACCTCTCCCGCAACCAGAACCAACGGTGACAGCAGCTCCTCACGACGAAATAGGCCGCAAAAGACGACACTCTGGCGATGCCTGCAGCAACAGGGACGTCTCTGCTATAATTAACACAACCAAAGTCACAATAACTATCAGCTTTATTAGTGTGATCTTTGCAGATGATAACCCAATATGCCACACTCTGCCTGGTGGCACCTTGTTTAAATAATCATTAGCATACTAATTTTAGCGAAACAAGCAGTTCATAAAAGCGTCTGTACGTGCATTTGTCTCCTATACAAAATACTAACCACACTTGCAACCTCAGGTTTTAAGCAACCTTCTAGTAAAATAATGCTCAGATAGGTGCAGTGACTTCACTTCGTATTTGCAACAAGGTCCAACGTGGTAATTAGCATAATGTTTAGCATGTGTTGGAGGCTAACGTGACAATCTGTTTAAAACTGTCTAGCATACTATAAAGTACTGACTTGTTACCTATATAGACAATACTAAATTAGCACTGTTAAGCGATGACTAGCTTACTTTACTCTAGCAATTTCACTATTTAGCCAAGCTTGTTAAAATTATATATTATTAATATGGTTTAAACGCAACTACCACAAGGCATGACTTTTTCCCGCTGACCAAACGTTTATAACCTGTTTAAACAAAAAATGTGCAACGTAATTCTATCATGACAATATGAGCTTTGAACCGCCTGATGTTGCTATCTGTCAGGATCGGGACAGGGATCCAACACGCAGAGTACAAACAGTAGCCAGATACGTATACCGGACCTTAGAATGGCCGGACTAACGTAAGTAGTACAGTATAGAATGGTCAAAGACAAGCCGAGGTCGAGGGTAACAGAAGACAGGTAAGCGAGAGACAAGCCGAATCAAGGGTAACAGAGATAAGCAGAGTAAGGTAAACAAGCCGGGTCAAAACCAAAAGGGATAATAGAATACACAAGCACTGAGTGACTAGAACAAGCTAGAACCACGACAGGGCAATGAGCTAATGAAAGAAGCTCTGTTAAATACCCTGTTCAGAGCAGTAACCACGCCTCCAAGGCGTCCTGATTGGTCCTGCAGCCATTGACTGACAGGTTGTTCCGGGGGAGTGTCCTGATGACTACTTCCTGCCTAGATGCTGTAAAAGGCAGTCACTCCCTCGCGGCCGGCCTAGCATGACCGGATAGACCGCGGGGAAGGGAGCCATCAGACCGTCTGGATGGAGGAACAGCTAAGTCTCTACCTCTTTCGGAGGTAGAGACCACAGGTACCCTGACAGTACCCCCCCTCTCAGATACGCCCACCGGGCGGAATGAACCGGGACGAGATGGGAAGCGAGAGTGATACGCCCTGCGGAGACGGGGAGCATGAACATCCTCCTGAGGTACCCAACTCCTCTCCTCAGGACCATATCCCTTCCAATCAACCAGATATTGTACTCTCCCCCGGGAGATTCGAGAATCAATAATAGAGTTAACCTCATACTCCTCCTGACCCTCCACCTGAACGGGGCGAGGAGGGGCTATTGTGGAGGAAAATCTGTTACATATGAGTGGTTTCAGCAATGAAACGTGAAACGAGTTCGGGATGCGTAAGGTATGAGGAAGAGCTAAACGATACGCAACTGGATTGATACGGGTCAGCACCCTGTAGGGTCCAATATAACGAGGAGCGAACTTCATGGAGGGCACTTTTAAACGGATGTTCCTCGTGCTCAGCCATACCCTATCACCTGGAACAAAGACCGGAGCCGCCCTTCTACGTTTATCAGCGCGTTTCTTGACCAACATAGAGTTGTGCACAAGGATTTGTCGAGTTTGATCCCACAACTTCCTCAAATTGGCAACATGAACATCAACCGACGGCACCCCCTGGGAAGGGGAATCCGAAGGAAGAATAGACGGATGAAAACCATAATTCATGAAGAAGGGGCTTGAATGAGTAGAATCGCAAACGAGATTGTTGTGTGCAAACTCCGCCCAAGGAATCAAACCGACCCAATCATCCTGGTGTTCAGAAACAAAGCATCGTAAATATTGTTCGATTTTCTGGTTGGTACGTTCAGCAGCTCCGTTAGACTGAGGATGATAGGCAGAAGAAAAGTTTAATTTAATACCAAGTTGAGAGCAGAAGGACCTCCAAAAGCGGGAAACAAATTGGGAGCCTCTGTCCGATACAATTTGAGAGGGTATCCCATGTAGGCGAAAAATCTCCTTAGAGAATATCTCTGCCAATTCGGGAGAAGACGGGAGTTTAGGCAGGGGAATGAAGTGTGCCATCTTAGTAAACCTGTCAACCACGGTGAGGATAACAGTCTGTCCTTTAGAGATAGGTAGATCGACAATAAAGTCCATGGCCAAACAGGACCATGGTTTTTCTGGAACCTCCAAGGGGTGCAGGAATCCACATGGAAGCGTATGGGGTTGTTTGGTTTTAGTACAAACTTCACATGCAGCGATGAACTCCTCAATATCCCTCCGTAAAGCAGGCCACCAGAAGTCCTTAGAGATCAACGCGTAAGTTTTGCGAATACCAGGATGTCCCGCCATCTTGCTATTATGTAAACACTGTAAAAGTTCCAGTTGAAGAGCAGGAGGAACGAAATGACGGCCCGCAGGAGTCTGTTTAGGTACTAGATGTTGCAACTTAATGATCTCGGCCAGTAATGGAGAATGAATCCTGAGATTCGTATTAGCAATGATATTGCATTTCGGAACTATAGAAGAAAGAACTGGTTCAGGTACAGTAGAAGGTTCATATTGGCGAGATAATGCATCGGCTTTAGAGTTTTTAGAACCAGGTCTGTAAGTCAGTACATAATTGAAGTGAGTCAGGAATAAGGACCAACGAGCTTGTCTAGAGGATAAGCGCTTATCCTCCCCAATATAGGACAAGTTTTTGTGGTCCGTCAAAATCGTAATAGGGTGTAGGGTCCCCTCCAACAAATGTCTCCACTCCTTTAAGGCTTTAATGACTGCTAACAGTTCCCTTTCCCCGATGTCATATCTGCTCTCAGGCCCAGAAAATTTCTTAGAGAAAAAACCACAAGGGTGTAACGGTTTATCCACCCCTAACCTTTGAGACAGAACAGCCCCAACTGCTGTCTCAGAGGCATCGACCTCGAGCAAGAAAGGCAGAGTCGTATCAGGATGGACTAGAATGGGAGCCGAGGCAAAAAGTTCCTTGAGAGTCTTGAAAGCACCAAGAGCTTCCTTAGACCAGAACTTAGTATCAGCCCCTTGTTTGGTCATATTGGTAATAGGCGCAATGATAGAGGAGTAACCTTTAATGAAGCGCCTATAGTAGTTGGAAAAAACAATAAACCTTTGGATAGCCTTGAGTCCTTTGGGCAAGGGCCAGTCTAAAATAGATTGGAGTTTTACAGGATCCATTTTAAAACCCTCCCCAGAAATCACGTATCCAAGAAAGTCTACCTGAGACTGATCAGAACTGCACTTTTCCAATTTGCAATATAGACCATGTTGCAGCAGCTTGTGTAATACCTTTCTGACCTGTCTATGGTGAGTCTCAATCTCCTTAGAGTGTATTAGTATGTCGTCCAGGTAAACAATAACACAATCATGCTGAAACTCCCTAAGTACCTCATTAATCAAATCTTGAAATACTGCAGGAGCATTGCATAGTCCAAATGGCATAACAGTGTATTCATAATGGCCATACCGGGTATTGAATGCCGTCATCCACTCGTGACCTTGCTGGATTCTCACCAAATTGTAAGCCCCTCTGAGATCTAACTTGGTGAAGATTTTGGAGCCCTTGAGACGATCAAATAACTCGGTAATCAGTGGGATAGGATAGGCATTTCTGACAGTTATTTTATTCAAGCCTCGGTAATCGATACAAGGTCTCAGCGTGCCATCCTTCTTCTTAATGAAAAAGAACCCAGCCCCGGCCGGAGAAGAAGACCTCCTGATGAATCCCTTTTCTAAATTCTCCCGAATATACTCCTCTAGAACCGAGTTTTCCTGAACAGACAAAGGATATACATGGCCCCTCGGAGGCATAGTGCCGGGTAGCAGCTTAATCTTACAGTCAAATGACCTGTGTGGAGGCAAAGAATCGGCATTCTTCTTGTCAAACACTGCCCTTAAGTCTAGGTAAAGGTCTGGTATTTGTCTTTCTGTGGACTGAGTAGGATTCTCCGGTATGTTAATATTAGCTAATGGAGAAACCTTGCACAAACACCGATCCTGGCAGCCCTGGCCCCACGAGAGTATCTCTCCTAACTCCCAATCGATAATAGGGTTATGTTTTTTCAACCATGGGTACCCCAGAACTATGGGAACGGAAGGAGACGAAATGAGCAGAAGAGATAAATTCTCCACGTGTAGGATACCAACATTTAAATCAATGGGTACGGTCTCACGAACGATAGCAGGGTCTAGTAGTGGTCTACCATCTATGGCCTCAACGGCCAAAGGTGTCTCCCTTAGCTGGGATGGAAAATTGTTCTTACTAGCAAAGGCTTGGTCGATAAAATTCTCAGCAGCACCGGAATCTATCAATGCCATAGCCCTTACTACTTCCTTCCCCCAAGTTAAGGAAACTGGTAGCAGAAGCCTGTGATCCTTATAATTAGGAGTAGAGGACAAAATAGAAACACCCAAGGCCTGTCCTCTAGAGGGACTTAGGTGCGAGTGTTTCCCGGGCGGTTAGAACAGTTCGAGAGTAAATGACCCTTGGCTCCACAATACATACACAAACCCTCTCTTCTCCTGTGCTGTCTTTCCTCCTCAGAGAGGCGGGTATACCCTATCTGCATAGGTTCAGTAAGCAAAGATATCGTGGAGTCAGGACTTGGAAAAGCAGGAGCTAACCTAAAAGAAGGTCTCTGGTTCCTCTCTCGAGTGTTCTGTCTCTCTCTTAGACGTTCATCTATACGAGAGATGAACGAAATTAAATCCTCTAAATTCTCAGGGAGTTCTCTGGTAGCAACCTCATCAAGGATTACACAGCAGGCTTGTCTGTTAACCCTATTGCACAAAAAAAATAAATAAATAAATAAATAAAGGTTTAGGTGATATGTCCCAACACCTAAAACAAAAGTGCGAGTGCAGCGTTATGCACATTTTTTACTTTTTTTTTTTTTATTCTTTATTTTATTTGTGCATAGCGTGACAACAGGCGTGCAGCGCCACAACAGCAGCTACAAGCGTTTTCAAGGCATTACATGTAACAGTTTAAACAGCAAATTTTTTTGGTTTGCACATCATGAAAATAACAGGCTATGTGAAAGTAGTAGTTTGCGCCAGACATCTCTGGCTAAATGCTCATCTGACAAAGACAGTTACGCTTAAGGTGATGGTAGGGTCTACAGCATTGCCCTCTCTATGCTGCTGCGTGTGACTAGCATGTGTGGCAACACCACCGATAAAGAGAAAAAACAGAGAGTCAAATATGTATTTTGTCAAGCTGGTCTGGAGGCTGTAGTGTACCACGGGTTCCAAGGTGCATTCTGAAGTATACGGTGCCAGTTCCTCGGTCTGGCAGAAGCTTGTGTTCTGCCGGTGCAGTGTAGGTGGCTGTGGCAGGCGCTTGTTACGTGTTCCTACCCTGTGTTGCTGGATATGGCAATGCCGGTGTGGTTGCCAGGCGTGCGCTCCCAAATGTGGGCTGTGTGGTAGCAGGTAAGTCCCATAGGTAGTCCAGCTCATCGGAAGCTGTTCAAAGGGGCCTGCTGGTTTATCATGGAGGTAATCCAGGGATGTTATCTGGGTCTGTGGTGCACATGCGGCTGCGAGTTGGCGGCCATCTTACTGAGTGCTGCCTTCTCTGCACTTCATTGCTGGGCTGGTGTTTGGGCTTTGTTGTTCGTGCGGCTGTCTCCCGTGGGGACCGGGATATCCCCCCCGGCCCAGGGAGGGGGGGGGACAGGACCGGGTCCGCCCCTGCTGAAGGTGCCTCTCGGGCCACGTTGGGCAGGATAGTGGGGCAGCGGCCGTCTACCCCACTCACTGCCGGATAGGGTACCGCCTGTGTTAGCGGCAATCTCTCCCCCGAGGGACTGAAACTCCCAGAGCCAGCCTCACCCCGGGTCCAGTAGCCCGTGCTCCCTGATGGTCGCGGCTGTGGGTTGTTAGATGCAGTATAAGTCTGGTATGTCGGCTTAATATGGGAAGTATAGCAGGAGCCGATCATCCCTGCGACCGTCCATCTTGGCGGTCCGGCCCCGCCCCCTCCACATTTTTTACTTACCCCTTCAAATTGTATGGGGTAAAATTACATGTAATAAAAAAAAAGATATACGAAATAGTGCAATATGATTTGTAAATATGCTGTCAGAGTGAATAAATCTATGTATGGTCACACTCACATTTTTTAGAGCCTTTTTGAGGGGTATAGGCTCTAAACACTGTAGCTTTAGGGCCTTTTAAGGTGGCTCCCCAACCTTCTTCTATATCATTTTCTTACATAAGTTTATATGAAAATAGAAGAGATACAGCGATCTAGGTGCAGATTGTTTGAACCCAATAGGTAGAAATAATCACATATAGCAGTACATTTGCTCACCTTTTTAGGAGCCTGTAAGTGAAACTGGCTCCCAACTTTGTGTGTAAATTGTAGGGTGACACTTCCCTGTGGGAACCTGGGATTCCGGTACGGTGGAATGAAGATGAAGAGTAGGACTTGTAAAGGGAATTTTATTCCAGAAATAAAAAGGGTTTAAAACAGAGCATAAAATGTAACATTCAAAGTAAAAACAATAAATAAAGTCCTTTCTTTCAGAGATTATCCAAGACGCGTTTCGCCATGCAGGCTTTTTCAATTGGTATACATTCAGTTGTTCGCGGTTCCGTTTTTGAATGCTGGGTAGCTCCTCTTTCGTCTTACGTTCTTCCTCTTATTAGAGGGCTCGTCACTTGTCATGCGTTCGTTAGGCTGTTGCGTATTCCATTCCAAAACCCGGAAGTAACGTATACTCATATTTCGTCATAGATGACTACATTACCCATATAGCTTCAGGCAGGGTGTCTTGATACTTCATATCCGGTTACACGGATATTGCAATGAAAAGTCTCTCAGTTCATATAATATTCTCGGAGACCCATAGATACATATATGTGTATCAGCATGAAGAGAAAAGATACATTTAAAATGATTAATTAGAGATATTGAAAATATTACATGAGACCTTCCTAAAAATAAAGTATTTATTTATAAAAACAGACAAAATGCTTATTCTAAAAATATTTGATTTTTTAATAATGTTATATATATTTAAAATAACTATTTTATAACGGCTGACTTTATAAAAAATTATATAGTTCAAATCTTCATTCAAGTCTAGTGGACTTAGAGTGTTGAGATTGAAAATCCATTTCATCTCACACTTTCCCAGTGATTTAGTATTATCATCTCCTCGCCAGTTGTATTTCACTTTCTGGATAGCCTTGAACTTTAAGAATTGTGGATCACTGTTATGCACTTCTTTAAAATGTTTAGAGGCACTGTGTTTTTGAAAGCCATTTTTTATGTTTCTTATGTGTTCATTCATTCTTACATTTAGGGAGCGTTTAGTTCTCCCTACATAGCATAAGTGACATGTACAAGTTAAGAGGTATATAACACTTTTTGAGAAACATGTTATCATATCTTGAATTTTGTCAACTTTATTTTTATCATGTGGGTCTTCAAATGTTTTATGTATGTCTTCCTGCTTTTAGTGTTTCTGCAGGCTAAACAAAGTCCACATCTAAAAAAACATTTTTGTTGTAAAAAAAATTTGGGTGGATTTGTTTTTATATGATTTTTTACCAAAATTAGTTTCAAGCTTTTTTTTCTCCTCTAAACACAATTTTCGTATTTTCTTGGAGAATATTGAACAGTGTGGGGTCCCTTCTTAGTATCTACCAAAATTTGGCTATTATTCTCTTTATTTGTTTTTCATTCCTATTGAAATTACATATAAAGGGAACTCTGTGTTTTAGGTTTATATTTTAAAAGGGATGTTCGGTCCTTGCTTTTTATGTCTTGTATTGAATTTTCTAAGTGAACTGGATTGTACCCCTCTTCTATAAACTGGTCTTTTATTTTATTAGCTTAAGTGAGATAATTATTCATATTGGAACAGTTTCTCCTTATTCTGACGAATTGTGACTTTGGCATGTGTTTCAGCGAGGGTGAAAAATGACAGCTATTTAGCTGTATATAGTTATTTACATAAACTGATTAAAAAAAAAGTCTTGTTAGTTTATTTGTTTTCTATAAAAATTAAAATATCTAAAAAATTGACTTCTAAGTCACTAAAAACACTTGTTAAAAATATGCCCCAATCATTATTATTTAAATGCTCTAAAAATAGGTTTAGATCTTCCTTAGTACCCTTCCAAATAAAAAATATATAATCGATATCCTGAATTTGTGGGATGAGACCAGATTTACACTCCAGAAGAATTTTCCCAGTATGCCATAAAAAGATTTGCATAGCTGGGTGCAAATCTGGTCCCCATAGCCGTACCGTAGATCTGGAGATAAAATTCAGCCTGAAACCAAAAATAATTATTCTATCCCCTGCATAATAAAATCTATTTGAATTTTTTTTTTTTATTTCGTTAAGAAAAATTCAGTGGCTTCATATCCTTTCTGATGATTAATTATTGTATATAAGGAACTTACATCTGATGTCACTAAAATAATTTGGTTCCCATTTAATTTTATCAAGAAGTTGTAAAATATTGACTGTATCCTTTAGATGGCTAGCAGTTGTTTGTACAATAGGTTGGAGACATTTGTCAATGTATTCTGCTGGAAATTGAGTCTATTCCAGAGACTATCGGTCTCCCAGGTGGATTTTTTTTTTATCTTTGGCAGATGATAAAAACCTGGTATCTTAGGGGTTTGTATATTTAAGTAATTATATTCATGATTATTTAAAATTCATTTTTCTTTTCCAGTTTCAAAGAATTCTTTACATTTTGTAATCATTTCTTTTGTAGGATCTCTTGGTAATTAAATATAGGTTTTTATATCTTCAACAAATGTTTGACCCTCTGTAATATACCGTATTTATCGGCGTATAACACGCACTTTTTTCCCCTGAAAATAGGGGGAAAATCGTGGGTGCGTGTTATACGCCGATATCCCATAATTACTTACCTGTCCTGAAGCGTGGGCCGGCTTCACAGCGCGCACCGCGGTACAGGAACTTTAATTTAAGGTTCCGGTTTCCGGCGGGACTGAAAGGAAGTGTGCACAATAGTGTGCACACTTCCTTTCAGTCCCGCCGGAAACCGGAACCTTAAATTAAAGTTCCTGTTCCGCGGTGCACGGTGTGAAGCCGGCCCACGCTTCAGGACAGGTAAGTAATTATGGGAGGGGAGGAAAGTACACTATGGGAGGGGAGGGGAGGGGGAGGAAAGTACACTATGGGAGGGGAGGGGGAGGAAAGTACACTATGGGAGGGGAGGGGGAGGAAAGTACACTATGGGAGGGGAGGAGGGGAAGTACACTATGGGAGGGGAGGAGGAGGAAAGTACACTATGGGAGGGGAGGGGGAGGAAAGTACACTATGGGAGGGGAGGGGGGAGAATACTATGGGAGGGGAGAGGGGAGAATACTATGGGAGGGGAGGGGGGGAGAATACTATGGGAGGGGAGGGGGGGAGAATACTATGGGAGGGGAGGGGGGGGAGAATACGAGGGGAGGGGGGGGAGAATACTATGGGAGGGGAGGGGGGAGAATACTATATACTATGGGAGGGGAGGGGGGGAGAATACTATGGGAGGGGAGGGGGGGAGAATACTATGGGAGGAGGGGGGGAATACTATGGGAGGAGGGGGGAATACTATGGGAGGGGGGAGAATACTATGGAAAGGGGGGAGAATACTATGGAAAGGGGGGACACTATGGGATGAGGGGGGAATACTATGGGATGAGGGGGGGGAATACTATGGGATGAGGGGGGAAATTTCCTGGAATTTCTTTCTAAAAATGAGGTGCGTGTTATACGCCTGTGCGTGTTATACGCCGATAAATACGGTATTTATAGGTGGGCATGACTACTATCCCTTCTCCCTTATCTGCCGGTTTTATTATTCTTTCTTTGTCTTCTTGTAATTTTTTTAAAATCTAGCCATTCTTCCGTATTTAAATTAATTTGTTTGTGGTTATATCTCAGAATTTTATTTATTTCTTGCATTACTGATTTCTCAAACTCAATCATCTCATCTGAGATGAGATTGTTGGGGTAGAAATTAGATTTCAGTTTGTATGTAAATATTCTGATAATAATGGTTGATGGTCAAAAATGTGTCTGTCACTCTTGTGGAAAAATTTCTTAAGACATAATTGTCGCTTACATTTATTTATATCAATAAAAAAATCAAATTTTTTTTGTCGATCTTGTCGGTACAAATTTCAAACCTTTATTTAAAACATTTTATTCTATCTTTGAAAGGGGTTGATCTGTAAGGTTAAAAATGTTGTTGTTAATGTTTCTAAAGCCTGTCTCTTTTTTGTCTTCTGAATCCTGAGGCCTCCCCTATCTCCTCTTTTTCTAGACTCCTTGGTCTTTTTCCTGGTGACCTTGGGTGTGTTGATCTTTCTTGTATTAACTCGTGTGGGTGACGTATTTCTTTATATTTCTCTCTTTTTGATGTTTCCTGAAAAAAACTCTCTTTTGGGCGTACTGAGAGTGCTTCACAACTATTTTGTGTATATAAGGTTCTTCTGTTCTTTGGGAATTTTCTCTACCCTGTGTGCCACGGTTCTATGTGCCACGGCTCTATGTGCCAAAGTACCGTTTTTTATTTGTAAGAAATATTCAAATGCACATATGACTTTTAAAGGGTTGCAACATTTTATTAACAATTTTGTAAACAATTGCTCAGTATTAGAATATAATTTGAGTAATTAGAAATGTAAGCACTCACTTTGAATATTAAGCACTGCTTTGAATGTCAGTTTATAAAAATAACATTATCTAATTGGAAAGGATTCAGAGAAGGGCAACACTAATTAATTAAGGGAATGTATCATTTTAGTTATAAACACAGGATGCTCAGATTGAGTTTGTTTACTCTTTAAAAGAGTATCTCCTAGGATATATAATTACCATATATCATAAATTCAAGAGCAATACAATTTTCTAGAAATATTTTTCCATATGTAGCTGTAAACAGCATTTAGAGCATATTCTGGATAAAAAAAAGTTTGTTTTTACAATGAAGGCAGTAAATATGCAGAACCTATGGAATTTTATTTATTATATAAATTTACTTTTTATTATATTATTATTTTTAGTCATTATATAAATTTACTTTTTCTGTTTCTATCTTTATTGTAGAACTATTTTTTTTTACATTAGTTGTGATTGTAGATCATTATTAATAAACCCAGTGCAATCACTATTTTATGTATAAAACATAATGTGCTATTACTAAAAACAAATCATATGTAGTTTGAAGAGAACACCTAAGAACAGTATAATGCATGTGCCAATAATGTACATTATTTCCCAGTTGCACTGGATTTAAAACAGCATTCATGGTATTGGTCTTTATTGATGTATTTATTTATTCTGAAGGCAGAGTAGACCTGGATATGAGAAGAGTCTATCTTTTCCGCAGGGGTCCATAACACTGGTACAAAATCCCTGTGGAGGGTGATCATTCCTGTATTGCAGCATGGTTTCTTTTATTATTGCTTTAGAAAGCTGTGCATACCTCATCGTAGAGCTGGCTGTTGCTGCTACCGCTGCGAATGCCCTTTCAGAAGTACAGGCTCGCAGCTTGTCTGCGGGATAGCTTTGTACCATCAGAATCCAGGTGCAACCACTAGAGCTGTTCCAAGACACATCATAAATAATCTTGAAACAGAAATATCTTAAAGTTGCCTGCTGCCTAATGGTTCTCTGTTGATATTCTGTCGCTACTCACAATTTAGCATTTATTTTTAAATATTTTTTGAAGGACTTTTGAAAGAGGCTTTCAAAACAGTATTTTGGTTTCAGTTTTGTTTTTTATCTGTTGTATATCTTCTTATCTAGAATTCCTTGGTGGTTTTACCCCTCTTGTTTTTGTGGTTTTGATCTTCTCCTGTGTATGTTCTCATTTGGCTTTGTTTGTTGTCGATGTCATTTGAAACAGTAGTTATTCTCGGCAGTCTGTCACTGAATGCTAAGTTTCTATGTCTTTGTAATAGCCATACTATGTGAATGCACGGATACAGGGAGGGAAAATGACATGGGAGTTGGTGGACCTGGGAAGAGCAGCGAAGCAAAGCATTGATTTACTAAACAGTCAACTGTGAATTAGAAATTTTGCAACTAGTGTTACAAATGCCAGTGGTACCAGATTGCATCCTGACATTGTTACTCATGAGGTGGAGCAAGCCCCTTACTGGGATACCTTAATGGAATCCTTTTCTACCCAGAGTGAAAGAATTGAATGCACTTGATGTCAACAAATCTTGTGATGTTGCTCAAGCCTTGTAAACAGCATGGTTCTTCATGCTGTCTTCATCCAATGTGATTTCAGGACAATGTGCAGGAAGGTAGGGAGAATCTAAACATCCATGTTGGCTCTAAATACTTCTGGGCTCTATTTAAATTATTGGTTGGTTCGCCATTATTCTTATTCTTATCACACCGTATAGAAAGGTTGGACAGCCCTGGGCTAAACAGTGAATCGTGACTGATTGAAAAACAGATCTGCAAAATGTAGCTAAATTTTAAACTCTGTTTTTCCTCTTTCTTGGTGGCTTTGGTCTAAACTTAGCAAATTCAGTTTTCAATTCACTACAGTGCACTGTTTAGCCATAGGACTACACTTGTTCTCCGTGATTGAAATATAATACAGTGTCAATGGTCATGGTATCTAAACTCTCGGCTCCAGTAAGAGAAGCATCCCCTGTGATGTTGATGAGCTAAATGGAGAAAGGGCTTTGTATACTTTGTAAGGAATGTCAATGGGTTCTCTAAGTGCAGTAAAATCTCTCCAACTTAGTGTACGTTAGTTTCTGCACACTTCAGTATAATGGAGGAGGCAAACCAAGCTAATCTTCAAGAATATAAGGTTGCACTTGACACAGACCGTGTATAAGATGCTTATGTTTTAAAATTGAATAACTTGAGAAAGTTTGGCCAACCACAGTTAAAAGTATAATCAAGAATTGTTATTTAGCATAAATATGAAATCAAACAAAGGCCTTAATGTTTTCCAGTATTCTAAAGATTCTTAAAGTCTACTTGTTTGGTTTATATACTTTATAGATCCTAGGAATGCTGCTTTCTGCTGTTCTGGCATCTACTTTTGTTTGAAAGGGGCCAAGGATGCCAGTATGTATAGTGCTGAAAGGATGTGATGAAAAGCAAGACCATTCACTGAGTCACTGCCAATTTTTATTCCTGCTGCCTGCATTATCTATGGTGTGGGAATGTGGTCAAGGAACATGACATAACAACTTGTAGGCATTAGGAAAGTTGCCCGGGTCAGTTCAAGACAGTTTTCATTTTTTTTCAATGTATTTCAAGCCAAATCTGCTTAAAGGAATACTCTAAACCCATAAATCTAGGAGTTAACATAGTGCCCACAAGAGAAAATGTCACTTTTGTAAAGCACTCTCCCATTTTCTCAAAGTACAAGGTATTGGATTCAGTTCTTCTCTATGAGAAGCATTGCTGATTTAGCAGGGTAACTCCCACACAGACTTCCGGCATTTCATTTATTTTCTCTGAAGGATTAGATTGGCTGGAAAATCTTCACTAGTAATGTTCTCCTGCAGGCAGAGTAGAGCTGCGGAGAGGAACCCTTTCGCTGCTGGATTAGAGGTATGGTATTTTACAAGAAAGGGGGGCAGAAATCCAAGTCCACTATAAAACACCTGAGCGTTATGAATGAGCATATACCCTTATGGAATAGTGCATATGCCATAGTTTGATTTGCTAGGCCATATAGACCATATGAGCGTTTGAAATTACAGGCTCCTGTGTCAGTTTGGGAGTTTCAATATTTGGGGGTATGGAATAATAATGATGATACTATTGTAGTGGTGTGTGGTGATGGTGAAAGTAGAATTACACATTTTAGATTGACAGTGTCATTTAGTCTACAACCACTGGGAAACTATGTTTATATACTCTGGGCATTTTGAAGCCTGACCTGCCTTATTTAATGCCGTAATTATTTATGTATTGCATTATCAATGCATGAAATGGGTGCGAAGTAAAGGAAATCATAATTATATTGAAACTGAGAACAGTTTTTATTACCTATTAACTTTGCATGAGAATTTGCTAGCCTATCTTTAATGGACAATCACATTCACTCCTGAAATAGCAAAGGGTTAATCAGCCTGCTTGCATGTCTTAGCAGTGTTTTTTTAAGAGACTTCATTTGTATTGTTTTCAAGCAGCCAGATATAATTGCTGGCAACATCCCTCCCCAATCCCCAATTAGATTTCTATCCTGGGTTTTTCCTGTGTTATGGAAACGGCTTAGTAAAAAGTCACCTGACTGCTATGAACTGGGAATTGACGTATAGGTAAAAATAAAAAATAAAAGAAGAAGAAATGTTCCTTTTGTGCATTTTTCTACTGCTGTTAAGAAAGGAATCTGAAATACATTTTTGTTTTATTCCTCTCTAGGCACTAGCTAATATATGGTAGAAAATAGAGGCTCTGAAAAAATATCCTCTGCTGACATTTCTGAATCCTGATAGGGGTTTGCTTGGGAATACCAATCTAGAGTCTGAAGCGAAGGTACATTTGGGTTTGTATTTTGAGACAAATTAAAAAAACACAATACAGTACCAGCTTCTGTTAAATACACCTCCTTGAACTTCACAGATTACACATATACCTCCCTAGCTGTTGATCTCTGTGTGTTGTGAAGAATACAGCCCAATAAGTGAGGATATGCAATAGACCTCCAATGTCTCAAGACTATGGGGGTGATGTAGCTGCATTTCTATTAGTAGTTTTGCGAAGAGTATTATTATCAGATAAAAGTGCTGGGCATAACAGCTGTGTATCATTTTTACCTAACATTTTGTCTCAGATGATGTAAAATAAAAATAGCACTTTATTGCTTTGCTGTTCCGCAGCCTATGTTGCTGGTGTTGTAAATAATATAATGTAATGTAATAATAAAAAAACATCATTAAGAAGTAAAAAAAAAAAAAAAAGCTCTAAACCATGCCCATTTTTAAACATTCTGTGCAATGGAGGGGGCACTTTGTAACTTGGAAATTCTGATTTCTAAGCCTAAAGGACCCAGGAGATTCATACCATTTTTGATCTCTCATTTTTCTGGTGGTATATTCGCAGAGTGGCAGAGCTCAACTCCAGACAGCATAGTTCTCATTTATCCTTTCACTGCCAGGAACCACCAGCTATAATATATACAATTGGCATTGGATGATAACCTAATGTCTACGTGTCTTCTATTGTTCAGCACAGTGTAATAGTGTACATAAAATGGGAATGATGTGTCGGAAGCACAGTTCTCTCATCATCCTGTCAGACCTCCAACATTCTCCACCAGTGTTCAAGGAAATGTAACAAGATAGAAAAGTGTGACTTTAGAGGTCCTCAAATATTTTCATACTTGGAGCCTCCATGTACTTATACCTCTGTTCTCCCTGTTATTGGAAGGTCATTTTTACTAGTAAACAATGAGGAACATGGCCAATTCCACTAGAGGGAAATGCTTGTTGGGAAAAAAAGAGTATATTCAGTACAAATATTGAGACAACCAGTGCTTTCTTTCACCACATATGTATTCATATTTGTGAGGTAAATAAATGAAAATTGCCTTCAGCTTCTATGCTTAATGAACATCAACCATCAAAAGCCTCTAATGTGCATGCACTGTGAGTGTTCTGCATGCATTTAAGCTTCCATGTCATGTGACTGTGTTTTACTCGTTCTTCGGCTCAGAAGCACAACTACTGAATGGCAGTATGACAATCACAAGACGTGCACATATCCCTGCAATGTAAAAATTGCAGTTTCTAAGAAAAAGTGCAGGGTTAAAAGGAACAGGACCATTGTGAAGTTGTCTGGGTGACTGTAGTGTTCCTTTAATCATGTAGAGCTCTGTTACACACCCAGACACACCAATAATATAGAGTGCCTAAAAAAGAGAGATATTAGGATAGAAAAGAGGGACAAAGGGATTTGACACCCAAATAGAAACTGCCCCTCCTAAATATAAGCACTTGGGATGTAAGAGAGATGATGCATAATTTATTTGTATCAGACAAAAAAGCTTCAAAAATCAAAATGCACAGTATGTTTAAATGAATGATGGTTAAATAGTTTTAAAGTATTTTTATCTCTATTACTTGAGAGTTAAATAAGCACTCCAGGATGGAACTGACCCTCATTCTGGAGCATATATGTATACAAATATTTTAAAAAATAAATTTTATATATAAAAATAAATTTTATATATATATATATAAAATAAAAAAGAAATTATTTTTTTAATTTAAAAATAATATATATATATATAGATATCTCTCTTTCTCTCTCTCTCTCTCTCTCTCTCTCTCTCTCTCTCTCTCTAAATATATATATATATAGAGAGAGAGAGACAGAGAGAGAAAGAGAGAGAGAAAGAGAGATAGACAGATAGAGAGAAAGAGAGATATATCTATATATATATATATATTATTTTTAAATTAAAAAAAGAATTTCTTTTTTATTTTATTTATTTATTCAAAAATAAAGAAAAATGATAAAAAATTAAAGAAGTCCCTGTTGTTTATGCAATTCTAAATATCTTACAGTTTTACAGTTCCCTTAAAGCAGAAAACCAGGGAACAAACCTGGGACAGCAGGATAAGGCCCTGTAATCAATACTATCCAACTGTATTTGGGACAGTTTGAAGGCATGGTGTAGTATGCTTTTGGTTAACCCTACCCTTTTCATGTAGAAATTTTCCCTTTAGATAAAAGGGACACCCCATTTTAGAAGAACCACTAAAATCCTCAGGATCCTAAGGATGAGGACTTGGAACTAAAAGCTCATATATGTAGATTGAATACAAATATCCAAGGATGTTCTACTTTTATAGCAAGTGGAAGCAATGATAATTTTCCAAGCTGTTCAAATGCATGTAGTAAATTAGCATTTAAAAAAATATATATATATTTTTTTTTTTTTTGTATTTTTGCAGTGCATAAGATTAATACAGACAAACTTGAGGTACCCAAATGGCAATCCTCAGGCATAGCATCACTTGTTACATGTGGGGTAATGGGAAAAACATGCACTATTTTATAGTAATCACAAGATAATCATGCATAGGTAGGTATGTCAGCGTGCCAATAACCGCAAGAAAAGTGTTAAACAGGGTATGCTAACTGACAACACTATTAGTGATAAATGGTTGTTTGGGCAAAGTAAGACAAGATGGGGGTTGAGGTTTGGCAAAATTACGCTTTTTCAGCTGACCACCTTAAGCAAACATGGCTTATACTTCCCTACTCACAAACATTTCTAGAGGCATGTAGGTTCTTTAGGTAGGGTGTGCATATAGCTAACATGGATAACATTGTGATCAAGGTGCTCATTATGGCTGTATGCCACCCGATCTGGCTTTGTCCTCATCAGAGCTTGGTTTATGAGTCAAGGATAGTCCATGTTGAACTCAAGTTACGGGTTTTCAGGTAGGTCCTGTGAGTTAGCAGGTCAGACATCCATCCTACTCCCCTACGGGCATCATGCCGTGTTGTTGAGCCTAGTCCACTTTGTGGAGCACTGCAGGGGGTGTGGAGTTGGGTGCTCCTCCAGCCCCGGGGTTGTGGGAGAGCTGGTACCTTTTGGCCACTAGCCTGGGGTCCGTCAAGGACCAGCGTCTTCCCATGTGGGATAATATGGTGGGCTTTGCGTGCGTCTTGTAAGTTTATTTCGCACCTTTCAGCCCTCCCTAAGTGTTTTGCCCTCAGCCCAGGTGGGCAATATGTGCGGGTGGCTGAAACTGGGAGCAGTGTTGTGCCCTTGAGGGGTTTCCCAAGACTCGTCTCACCTCTGTCTTGCTTTGCCTTGCCTCTGCTTTGCCTTGCTTTTGCTCATGAGTTGTCATCACTGGCTTCATGCGTTCCAGCAGCTTAGCCCATAATCGGTCGAAGATAACTTCGATAGGGCCCCTTGTGTCTTTGCTGGGGCTCATAAAAAGTCGAGATAAGGTAGCAGCAGGCCACGTGTAACTGGGCCATACGCGTCCGCCATCTTGGGTGCCTCTGATCCCGTTTAGCTTGGGAGTGCAGCAAGGTTCGTCGAGAGTTATGAGGCTGTTAGCTTAGTTCGGCGGGGACCGGGATATCCCCCACCGGTCCAAGGGGGTTAGAGGGGAAGTGAGTTGTGTCCATGTGTGGCTTGTGTCAGTAGAGGGAAAGCGTCCACCTTTTTCCCCCATCGCCGTCTGTGGAAGGCCGTGATCTGCTGACGCGGTTCTCGGGCACTCAGAGCTTTGTTACCGGTATCGTAAGGTGCGGGTCTCCCCCGATTATAGGTCACTTTAGATGGTAATAAATTTTTTTTTTAAAAATCAGGTTACCTAGAAATAGCCAAAACCTAAAAGAACTAAGATGTTTTTTAAAAAAAAATTATTATTATTATTTTGCTTATCAATTAAACCCCATACTTTTGCTTTGTAATTTACAAGGTAATTTTTAGTGCTGTTGGTCTGATTGATATTCTTGCTTCCTTCTTGGTCTGTTCCTTACTCAAGAGATTTCACTGCCAATTATTTTATGGGTAATTTATGAGTGTTCATTAAGAAATCTGATAAGAGATGCAGGAAGTGGAATGAAAAATGTTCAAAATTTATGGTGAATTGTGAAAGCATTATAATGCAGTCTCTGCTTATTAATGTCTATTGATTTTTAAAAGCTGAAAATAGGCACAAATTATTAATGCTGTTACGGCTAGAATATTTCACATTCATGATGTATTCTGAAAAGCAATGCTGTACTTTTGTTTTTATTTAACGGTTGTAATGCTGTATGACCTATTTTGCTATGCAGGCTGCTAATTTACCATTAGCCATTTAGACCAAAGGTAAACAACTTCACTGTTCTCACCGCTAGTTATTAATTAAAAAATGCTATTTCTGTATATATAACAATGAAAACACATTATGTTATTGGATATATGGCCAAAACACAAGCTTTATTAAATTAACCCCTACCCATTTTTTTTATTGCTATACAGAGCACCATTTCACATTGTTTTGAATTAACCCTAGAAGCTCCACTTAAGGTCACAACAAAATGTGAATATTATATCTCAAAAAGGACCAGTCCACTCAATTGAGAACTGCAGGGGTGCATGTAACTGCCAAACCTAAATAAAGAGGACATTCTTTGTTGGTATAAGGTGTTAAGGGACCCGACCTAGATAATGTAAAAGTGTAACATTTGGTCCTGATGGGTTGCTGTAACAGAGCTTTGGGTACCTCCGCCGACGGATGCTCCTAGTGCTCACCAAGCACTCCAAGCACTCCACCAGACACCATCAGCACTGCAGTCCCCACATCCAGCGTTACAGCTTGGCTGGGAACTCGCCGTCTCCTACCCACCCTGGACCTACTACAAGGCTCCAGGCTCCAGTGGGTGAACCTCTCTTCCTCCAGAGACTCAAGCAGGAACAACTCTTTAAAGAGCTTAGTGATTATAACCCAGGGGAGTATACAGAGTATAGCAATTGCCAGTGTAGATGCAGCTTTTTCCCCCACACATGAGACAGAGACTCTATGTTGAGGGTAAAACAGGAACTGAAGGTTTATTGTGGCACAGTGCCTTTTATACAGTTTTCCCCACAAGGTTAGCACCCAGGTGGACCTTGTGAGGCACAGGGACACAGGAACAACAAGCCAATCAAAACAGTAATTTACATTCAGTCACTCCCATACAGTGTACACAATCCCTCCTCTCTGCCTGTGATACAATTAACAAAGACAATAGACTAACTCAATTAACTCTAAGCAGAAAAAACACACATTTTTACAAAGTCTGGAAAACACCCCAAAACACAAAATATCCCTGCAAGCAAGGCCCCATACGCAAAACAGTTCCATAGAATCAGGGCTAATGGTTGGTCTCTCTGTCTGGAGTACAAAAGTACATAATTCACATGAACAGAGCCTGTTTAAAGTATTTTAGCCAGGTTTATCACAGCGGCCATAATCACAGGGCAGGAGGCTGGCAAACAGGCCCCTCCAAAAACCAGTGGCGAGGTAATTTTCGCCACAGTTGCCTTCATGTCTTTTTATTTCCGTGGTTATGCAAGAGATGGCAATAGCCGCGTTAACTTCTACCTGCCTGGCATCTTTTAATATAGGTGAGGATTACTGATGAGGAAGAGTATTAATGTATATAATGAAGACCAGTAATGCTGTCCCCTCCATGTGTCCTTGTTCTCCAGCTGTTTTTGCAAGTGCTGGCCAGCTGAAGGGTTGCCGTGTGCTGCCTTGCACCCACAGGGAATCATTACCAAACGGAACCATGTAAACGGAAGCCCTTTCATAAGTTTACATTTATTGTAATTAAATACAGTGTAGCTTATTGTAAAGTAGTTATTTCTGGAATGAGTCAGATGCTCAGTAGAATAGCATTAGTATGAGCCATTGTTGGCTTGCATCACATTTTTATTGTTATGTGAATGGGAAACGGAAATCAAGGCTAACATTTTAGAAAAAAAAACAACAAAAGAAATAATGAGTCAGGGTATATGCCAATAAAATGCTACTTCATAGGCATAATTCATCATTTAAACAATAAAACTGAATATAGCATTTGCTGTACTAACAGTCCAAGGATGTTTTCTAATTGTGTCCTGAAACTTTCCTCTTAACAAAGTAAATATAATGAACTGCAACAGCTTGGTTTGACCATTATCTAACAGATACCTTTGGCCTTAACATAAAAAAATTAAATAAGAATCTTAAACCCCGTCAGAAAAAAGAAATGAATAAAAAATATTTGAAAATCCTTCATTATAATGTTTGGAACCCTATTTTTGCTTTGTATTGATAATTGTTTAATGTATTCAGCATTTTTACATTATTTGTATTGGTTTTAAAATGTTGGAAAAGCTTTCCAAATGATTACATATTTGTGTATAAACTTACAATGATTAATTGAAACATAATTTAATTTCTTAATATCTTGATTTATTTACACTGAACAAAATTATAAACGCAGCACTTTTGTTTTTGCCCCCATTTTTCATGAGCTGAACTCAAAGATCTAAAACTTTTTCTATGTGCACGGAAGGGCTATTTCTCTCAAATATTGTTCACAAATTGCAAACTGACACGATTTTCATAATTGTGGTTCTGTACGCCACCACAATGGATTTAAAATGAAATAACCGAGATGCATTTGAAGTGCAGAGTTTCAACTTAAATTCAAGGGGTAAGTGTGGAACGCATGGACATCAACAAATGCTAGGTTTCCTTCTTTGGGATGCTTTGCCAGAGCTTTACTGCAGCTGTCTTCAGTGGTTGTTTGTTCGTAGGTCTTTTTTGCCTAAGTTTTGTCTTCAGCAAGTGAAATCTCGATTGGGTTGAGATCAGGTGATTGACTCAGCATTTGCAGAATATTCCCCTTATGTGAATTAAAAAAAAACTTCTGGGTTGCTTTCATAGTATGTTTTGGGTCATTGTCCATCTGTAAACTTAAGCATTGCCCAATCTTCTTCGCTGAATTTGGCTGAATCTGAGCAGACAATATATGCCTATAAACTTACGAATTCACCCGGCTGCTTCTATCTTCTATCACATTATCAATAAACACTAATGACCCAGTGCAACTGGAGCCCATGCATGCCCATGCCATCTCGCTGCCTCCACCGTGTTTTACAGATGATATAGTATGCTTCAGATCACGAGCCATTCCAAGCCTACTCCATACTGTTTTCTTCACATCATTCTGGTACAGGTTGATCTTAGTTTCATCAGACCAAAGAATGCTGTTCCAGAACTGGGCTGTTTTTTTGGCAAAGTCAAATCTAATCTGGCCTTTCTATTCTAGAGGTGTGTGAATGGTTTGTACCTTGTAGTGAACCCCTTGTATTTGCTCTTGTGAAGTCTTCTCTTAATGGTAAACTTAGATAATGATATGTCTACCTCCTGGAGAGTGTTCTAAACTTGGCTGGATGTTGTGTAGGGGTTATTCTTTACCATGGAAAGGATACTGCGATCATCCACCACTGTTGTTTTCCGTGGATGTCCAGGCCTTTTTGTGTTGCAGACCTCTCTAGGGCGTTCTTTTTTTCTCAGAATGTACTAAACTATTGATGCTACTACTATCTATCTAATGGATTTTTTTGTTTTATGTGTTAATATTTAGAAATTCAGTACTATGTTTGCAGGCCAGTAAGGCAGTGCTAATACTTCTTTCTTAAAGGACTGCTCCTGCATATTGTCAAGGTTGGGTAACCCACACACACAGAGTATAGGGAAACAGTAACTAGAATGAATGAATAAAAAGAGAGAATGTACGTGTACAAGACTTTAGAATGGCTGAGTTAACATATGCCCTAGATAGGCAAAAAATACAGAGTTAAAATAGGAAGCCAAGGTCAAGGACACCAGAGATACTCAAATACGAAATAACATGCCGAAGTCAGGTAACCAGAAAATCAGAAAAGTCAAATACATGCCAGGTCGGTGACAAGAAAAAACAAAAAACTACTACACAGTAAGCACTCTCGGGCAGAATAAACCATGACAGGGCAATGATCTACAGAAAGAGGGAAGTTTAAATAGGGTGAACAAAAATCTTATTGGACAGCATCATCACACTGCACCAAATCACACAAAGGGTTGTGACCTGTGAAGGGCAGATGATGTGTCCCAATAATATGACCTGTCACTTTAATACTATAAAAAGCCTGCACCTACAGGGTCCTGTAATTTCCAAGGACTCCTGTAGGTGGCGCAAGGCTGCCAAAATGATCAGGAAGCTTTGCCAGAAGATAGATCATGCAGGGGCTGCTCTGCACGAGGAGCAACCAAACACCAGTGTTTACTGTGGCCGGGACGGCATGGGACTGGAGAGTTTGTGGCTGCTGCGTGGCACCCCCTTGAAGGCATACCAAGGTATAACACATAGTCACACAGATGATGAATTCAGAACATGCTTCCCATATCTCTTCCCAATCTCTCCCTCCAACAAGCCTCCCAAATCTGCCTCCTACTATTGGTGATCCCAGACTCACCCCATTCTTTGGGACTGGAACCCAGGTGAGCATGTAAAGTAATTAGACCCTATTACAGGGACTCAACAAGACAGTTTTTCCTGGTAAGGGAAGACATTGCAGCCCTTTTAAAATCAAGCCTAAAAGACATCTCATATCTGTGTAGAATTTAAAGGATTACTATAGGGTCAGGAACACAAACATGTATTCCGGACCCTATAGTGTTAAAACCTCAATCTAACCCCCCTGGGCCCCTCATGCCTCCATAAATATAGTAAACATCTTACTGTATTCAAGCCTGAAGCTGTAACTCTGCATGCTGTTAGACTCAGAAAAACAAGCAGTGTGCTGACATCATCAGCCTGATCCAATCCCAAATGCTTCACCATAGGATTGGCTGAGACTGACAAAGAGGCAGATAAGGGGCAGAGTCAGCATGATTCAAACACAGCCCTGGCCAATCAGCATCTCCTCATATAGATTAATTGAATCATTGAATCTCTATGAGGAAAGTTCAGTGTCTGCATGCAGAGGGAGGAGACACTGAATGTTTGGATGCATTTTAGGCAGCCATGACCCAGGAAGGATCTCTAACAGCCATCTGAGGAATGGCCAATGAGGTTATTACTAGGCTGTAATGTAAACACTGCATTTTCTCTGAAAAGATAGTGTTTACAGCAAAAAGCCTGAAGGTGATGATTCTACTCACCAGAACAAATTCAATAAGCTGTAGTTGTTCTAGTGACTATAGTGTCCCTATAATATAGCAGCACAGGAGGTCCTGAGGAACATCCCTTCTCCTTTGGACTGGAGTAAGTCCTTACCCATAAGAAGAGACTACAGATCCACCCTGCATCTCACAACTGGAGGGGAATGATTTTTCTTTTTCTTTTTTTATTTCTCTTTTTGCTCTTATCTTTGTTATCTTATTTATATCATACTTCTTCTCCCTTAACTATCTCTATATATATTCTCTCTCTTCTCTTTCTTTTGAGGGTATGTCAATCTTTGAATATTGTTCAATCATAAGATGGAGTACTAAGCTGAATCTGTACCTTGATGCGATGTTTATTGTTGCTGTTCCTTGCACTATTTTCTCTATTGATTTGAGGAATTTCATCATACAAAAAAATTCTTAGACTATTATAGATTTTCCCCCTGAAATTATGGACCTTTGGTAAGGACGTATACACCTTTACTATAAAATGTGCCTCTTGGATTTTCTAGGCAAAGTTTAGTGGTGATGGTCTAACTCTCTTGTCTGAGACTCTAGAGAGAATATTGCAGTACTTACCACCGTTATCTTGTTGTTATGTGTCCCTTTTGATGCAGTGGAAAATCAATTATTATCTTTAAACAACTAAATAAGATTTAAACCCAACACACAGCGTAACAAACTCTACATAATATGTGCAAATCCTTTGAGTTTACTTTTAATTAGCTCAACAAATTACTGTTTCTGATTGCCTTTTTTGTACACTACCACATACTGCCACTGAACATTTGAAATACAATGTACTATATTGGCGATGTGTGTTTTGTCTCCTTTTATGTTTCTAAACAGTTCCCTTGAATGAGCAGTTGTCTGCATTTTATGGTCCCACGTTCCCAAGCTGTTTGACCAACTTTCCTTGAGGATGATACTTTACAAATGGCTAAAAAACAACGTACTGTCCTGTCTGTTATTGCTAGATGTATTGCTAGATACATCTAATACACATAACAAGGTCTTTGCATGTGAATGTAGCTTACCTTTCAACTTTGGGTGTCGGAACAGAGGTGGGCCTAGTGAGGGCATACCAGAGACTCAACTTGTGTCACTGGGTCAGAGAAAGGAAGTGTCAGCTTGACATGAAGGCGTGCCAGGCTTTCTGGTAAACATTGTGTCGAGCTGCTGTCTAAGCATAGAGCTTTGTAGAAGTTCAGATTTGCTTATTACCAACCTCTTTCCAAGAGGAACAACGTGACATAACTAGAAATGTAATGCTAAACATTCATACAATGCAGACATCCAAGAACTTTCAGAGCAAATCTAACCACTTTTGTACCCCGCAGCCACTCATTTAAACTTGCACCTGTCTTCAATCCTGTCTCTCTCGTTGAATACTAAGCAATGGAAAAGAGAGGACATAACAATTGAGTTGCGAAAGTAAAGTGAGAAAAGCAGCAGGAGATCAGAAAAAAAAAAATAATGGGATGAGCTACTGAGGCTACGGCAAGGAGTACTTGGAAATTAGATTTTAATATACAATAGAAAGCAAGAGAAGAAAAGCCACAAGGTCAGAGTTTATCATATGCAGAAACTAAGGGTCTGAAGGCAGGAGATGGAGTCAAGAAGAAATTCTTTTTCTAATAGTTTATGAAACAAGGATCAAGACATACACAGCTTTGTGGCTCCACTTCTATTTGACTTTGTCTAATAATGGTTAACAGTTCTACCACAAGGAAACTAATGGAGTCACTTTTCAAAGAAAATCTAAACTATTGATCACCGTGGAATAGTGTTTCAGAACACAAACTATCTAGCACTGAAGTAGTTAAATCTATGAACTATTTCTCTAAGTCAAGTAACAAGTGGCTAATAGTATAATGTGCTGAAGTCTTATTTTTATTTATTTAGTGTGTATAAATTGCAGCCGGGGATGCTGAGGATTAATTAAATGCCTCAGTTGGATGCTGACCATGAGGAACAGCCTTAATTAGTTCCTGGCAGAAAGCTGACTTCTACAATATATATTTTTTCCATTGGCCAGATTGTCATTGTATGTTTTATTTTGCGGTGTGCTATGTATTGATAACTTTTATGGGGTAGTGTTTATTAGCTATAGTTAGAAATAGGAGGCTAGTTTATTTTAGCAGAGCAAGAGTTGTCTCTACTTACTGAATAGCAAAACCTTCATTCAAGGCTACCAGGAAATTGCTATTCAGTAAGCAGAATTACTGCCTAACCGTAGAGAGATTCCAGTCCAGTGTATAGTTAGATTACTTGGTAACACACAAAGCTGGATTTGTAATGCATTTTATAGCTTAAAAACAAGCCAGATAAAAACAAACCATACATTAAAAATAGTAAAAAAAAATGATGTTTGAAGTTTCAGCATTTGCTGCACAGTCTCTATCTTTGCAGTATCTGTTGTGAGCTCTCATTTTTTTTATAGCAGTGATGGGCTTATCATATAAGAAGTGCTCCTTTGGCATAGCAAGCCTTTTTAGAAGTTGTAGTTACATTTTCAGCTTTTTTATAGTAAGTCAACGGAAGAATTACACATAATAGACTGGACGTCTAGGATAGGGACCACTAGAAAAGCCTTGAATAGTAAACAAATATTCCAGATAAACAAAATTAAGGAGACTGTTAAGCTGTAACTTTTAAATTCAGCCATACTAAGAACAATATTCAGTTGTAGATATGGAACTGCATATAGATGGGATTATGAAACTTAAAGGGACACTCCAGGCACCAAAACAACATCATCTAAATAAAGTTGTTATGGTGCCAAGAGGCACCCTTACCTCAAGGGGTTAAACCATCCTCTAATGGTTTAACCCCAAATTTGCGTACACCGGCAATCTCGGCTCCCTATGTTGTGGCATCCAGCTTATGAAATTTCACTTTAAGGAAATGCGCAGTGCCACCAGGCAGAAGCGCTGCTGACTGGCTGAAAGTGGTCAACTGACACTGTCAGCCAATCAGCGACTCCCCATTCACTAAACTGACTTGGAAAGAAACTTACATTTTCTAAGCCTGTTTAGTGAATGAGGAGTCACTGATTGGCGGAAAGCGACAGCTGATGGCTCTCAGCCAAGCACCAGTGCCCCTGCCCGGCAGCACTCCAGACTTTTTGAGTTGGGGAGCCGGGGAGGGGGGATTGAGTGGGCAACTTTTGGGTTAACCCCTTGAGGTAATAGTGCCTCTGGTGATCCCCTGGCACTATAGCATCTTCATTTTGATTGTTTGGTGCTTTGATTGTGCCTTTAATATTACATTAAACTAAGTTTTACAAACATGTATTTTGGTAAACCTACATACTGTTTTATTGTATTTTTTTTTTACTTTATGGTAAATGACACTTATTTCAATATGTGATTATTGTTACCCAGTAAAACACTAGAATGCTTGAAAGCTGATATTTCCAGGTACCTTTAGAAGGATGTGTTCAAAAAGGGAGCTGAGCTCAAGAAGGGCCTATTGCAGCGGAAAAAAGAGTCCATAATTAATAACTCACAACACATTACAAAGTTTTAAAAAATAAAGAACAATTGGCTTTAAAACTAAAGACTGTTGGATTCATAATATAAATGTAATTGGACAAATATTTCAAAGGTGACAGATCCAGTTTAATTATTCCTGGTAAGTTACACATTTTGCCTGTTGTATTTTTTTCTATGGGGAAAAATAAAGTGATACATACTTTGGCAAGATATAAAGGCACAACACATTCACCATTTCTATTGAGTGCATTAATATAACTGCAGTTCTGTTTGGTTGTTGTTTTGTCATAGTGCAGTGAGATTGCTTATTCTGCAAAGAATGGAAGCTATCAATTGTAAAATGCGCTATTGTGAAAAAACACTATATTGTCACAGTTTTCTTGACTTATTAGAGATTACATAGGGATGTCCAATTTGTATGTTCTTTTTTTTTTTTTTAAATAAAATTAATAGCAAATTTAATAGTGGTTTTGGTCCTGGTGTAATGATATATTTATCTTTATACCTGGGATCTTGTAGTCGATATTCATCTGCAACTTCTGGGTTCCGTTTAGAATGTCTCTTTATGAATGTACTGCTTTCAGTGTATCCTGCTCAGTATATTTACCCCTTCATTCCGATATGCAGAAGTTGAAGAGGTACTTGCTGAGCACCCCCTTATAATAGCAAATTTTGGATTGCCCAATTTAGATAATATTCTCGCGTATATTCTCTCGTGTTACTAGAGACGCCAGAGAAGTCTACTCAGCTTGTATGTAGGGAGGATGTATTTCCCTGTTCAGCCTACCCGCATATTGTTCATTTTTTTAGGGGGGATTGTTTTGGGGTTTTTTAGCCCTCTTACCTTTTGGTAGAGTAGGAAGCTCTGATATTCTTTCCGAGCTAGTCCACTGGTTTCCAGTCTTTGACCAGGAGGGAGCACTTCCACAGAACTGTTCGGGACAGATGAGCAGCCTCTGGTAATGTTGAGGGACAACACTAGTAAGCTATTGATTGTACTGTTTGTGGAACAGTGTGTTATGGTCACTGACAGCTCAGATTTTTCCTTTTATTCATATTAATATATTTGCGTTATTTAGTGAATGACACGTGGGAGTGCTCCATATTCCTAAGAAACCTTTACATTGGTCTTTTTATGTAAAATTTGAGTAGGAAGTCAATAAGAACATATTAAAAAAAAAAAAACAATTCAATGACATAAAATCTACCTGATCTGTTAACATAAATTAGGTGTCTGGAACTGTGAAATTTCTGCTAATGTCGGCTGAGTTCCCCAGGGATTTTCAGGAGAAGAGATCAGATTACTGTATTAGAATTAATAATTTAGACGGTTAACTGAAAATTCCCCTCCTACTTTGTTAGCTAATTGCAGTCATAGATGTCATCTAAACCATCTGCTATAGAAATGTATTATTAACCATTTAGGAGCTGTGGTTGCCATTTTGAGTTGAATAGATTATATTACCATTTTCTTATTAGAACTTTAAGCTATGCATAGTTCAAAAACAAAATCAGGTCATGTTTTGGTTCTAATAAAAAAAAAATTATATATTAGATATGAGATATTTTCTTAAAGGGTACCTAGTAATGGGGCAAACTGTTTTGTAACAGTTTGCCGTCTTACCAAACTCCCCTCTGAGTTTTCTCTTGAGAGATATGCTTCTGGCTTCTGCAGAGCTGTAGAAGCTGAAAGCTGATCCAGTCGCCATTCAATTGACTATTCTCAGCCAATGAAAGGAACACTATGCAAAAACAAAAGAAATTACATTAGGCAGCCCAGAATTGTTGTTTGCCTACAGGATCATATCATAATTTTGTATGGTATTATTTTAATCTAATATTTCTAAAAGAATAAATAAATGATTGCACCAAGGAATATTGGCTGAAAAATACGTCCGAATCCGGGGCCGGTTGAATGTTGCCCTTGGTATGCAGGTGCTGTAATTCCAAATCTATCAGGTGTGTGTCCGTTACGTGGAGCAGGCGCTGTGATTGAACCGGGATTGTAGGATCCAGAAATACGGCGTGCGATCTGAACAGTAGTTATTGGGAGTGTAAAATGGTGACTTACCATCGGGACTGGTTGATCGTAGGTTGGATTCCATCTTAGGAATTTGGTCTTGAAGCATTGCATAGCCCTGTAGTATAAGGGGCCCGGGAATATTTCAGGGATGGAGGAGGACAGAAGACCTACTATGCGTGCCAGGAGACGAAGAGGTATGGATGGCATGCAGAGAACCTTCTGGATTTCTCTGCGGATGGAGGCTACTGCAGCTGGAAGACGTGGAGTACAAGACCTGTAATCGATTTTGAAGCCCAGAAATTAGACTGATTGTGCTGGGTCCGGCGATTGATCACAAAGCCCAGTGACTCCAGCAGACGTACTGTATAATCAGTGTTTCTTCGTAGTGTTCTATTGTCTTTATTGAAGATCAGGATGTCATCCAGATATATGATACAACGTATGCCACGGCCCGAAGGTGCGCCACCACAGGCTTCAGCATTTTTGGGAAGCACCAAGGGGCCTAGCTGTGGCTGAAAGGGAGGCAAGTGAATTGCCAAGCTGTTCCGTGACCAGGAAGATATTGCTGAAAAATTTAGCTGTATCCGGAGCCAGTTGAATGGCGCCCTTGGTACGCAGGTCCTGTAATTCCAAATCTATCAGGCATTCGTCCGTTACATGGAGCAGACACGGTGGTAGTCGTTGAACCGGGATTGTCTCGAATTCTGTGCGGTACCCTCTTACGGTTTGTAGGATCCAGAAATACGGCCTGCGATCTGAACAGTAGTTAGTGGGAGTGTAAAATGGTGACTTACCATTGGTGAATCTCACTCGGGATTGTTCTCTGCCTCCTCGACCTGGGTCCAAACCCCTGGAGTAGTGGAACCTTTAGCGATAAGTCATCTCCAGGTAGAAAGGCTGTGTCCTGGTAGTGTGGGGGCTCGATGGCCAGAAGCGGCTGGTGGCATGGCCCCTGTGCCAAACAGCCTTGCCAAAAACACCCCTGGTGTTAGAGCCATGGAACACTTTCCGCATAGATGATTGAGCCTTGTTGAGAGGGGTGAAAATATTGCCCCTCTTGTTGAGCTCTTTTTGAGCCTCTCCAAATAGTTTACCCTGTGCCAGGGGTCCGAGCTCTTTATCCCCCGATTCCACGAGCTTCTCATTTATACAGAACAATGCTGCTCAGCGTCTCTCAGATGAGAGAGCCACCTTTGTGTTTCCTAGGAAGCAGAAGCACCGTTGTGCCCTCTCCCTAATATCATGTGTCCATTCATGCACCGCATCGGAGTTGAAGCTATCTGCTCATGCATAGGCATCGTCAGGAAAATCCAATCACCAGAGGGCCAATGGCATCAAGGTGTTTAACCTGAGCCCCTTTGAATCCGCTCTTTACCCCTTTGCGTGGGTCCCGACCCCCACGGGCCATAAAAGTCAACATAAGCTGATCGAAGTCAGGGGTATAAGTCACCTTGTCAGGTAGGATGGGGCAAGGACACTTGGACTTCATGCGCTTCTGTGCCTCTTTGTCCAGGGGTCTTCAGAGCCAGAAATGCATAAACTTTGCAAGATGCTCCAAGTGTGCCCATTCCTCAGAGCGTGGGTGGAATATGTTCCTGGGGTTGAACATCTGGAGGCCAGAGGCATCCAACAAACCTCAGAGTCCCCGTGTGGGGCTGGAGCATCATCGGCCTCTGCATTATGTATCCCCTGCGAAGATCGGGTCAGATTTGGGAGTCCCAGCCGTCCTCATCCGGTTCGGAGTCCTCCGTCTGACATTCATCCAGCACAGAGCGTGCAGGTCTGTGGACCGTACGGGTTGTGGTTTACTTGCCCTCCATGGAGGAGTCTGAGTCCTCAGAGTCCGCCACATAATGGGTCCTTTCAGACGTGGGTTTGGCAGCATCGTGTTCCGCTGCAGCAATCAAGGCTTGCAAATCCGATGGGGCCTGTGACTCTTCCATGGTCACTGATAAAATAATAAGGGACTCACCCGAGAGCACTAGAGCATGAGGGCAGGAGTGTATTGGCACAGTGGGTAGGAGAGGACTGGGGACCAGGGGGGGTGTTATTTAGACAGGTGTAGACCGGTACAAACAGATGGAGAAGGCTTTGGTAAATCACTGGGGCTCACTCAGGAGATTGGAATCCTGCATGGACAAGACAAGCCCCCCCCTCAAATTTGTAAAAGGGAAGGTGTTCGTTCACCAAATGTGCGCACAAAGCGAAATCCAGAACTACTGAACGTGCGCAAACACCTGGTTAGACCTAGCGTTCATGCGAGAGAATAAAGACAATTGCGAACCCCAGAACAAGGCATGTGCGGCTAAGTTGAGTATGTCTAGTGAACGCGGCACTCGTTAGCGAACGTTTGACTGTCAAGCGTTCATACGCGAGTGAAGCGTTCGGTGGAGGAACCGCCGAACAGGCAGGAAGAAACCCACGTGCGTTGGAGGGGAGGGAGGGCCCGCAGCATGTGGGGAGAATACCGGGGACCCAGGGTAATCAGGGTCACACCAAAAAGCAAAGAAGGGCAAAGGGAAGGCAGGTAGAGCCTTAAGGGGAAGCAAGGTAAAGAATCAATAATCCACAGGGAAAAATAAAAGAAGCCACCCGAGGGTGAGCTAAAGCAGGTGAAATAAATGTAGGAATAAACAGACTACCAGTAACAGACTAGAAGACAGTAAATATAAGGTGAATAGAGAACAGAGAGAAGCCAAACCATAACCAAAACTCTGTACTTATCTTGTGATAGAGCAGCAAAGAAAGAGGAAGTGCTTCAGTGATAAATCCCTTTTATAACCTTTGCTTGTTTATGATTGGTTCTCAGTTTTCTCATTGCTTTGCTGCTATGGAGTTAGCAAAGAAAGATTATGCAAAATATGAAGCCTCCTGTCATGTGGTAAAATTGCCTCCGTCCAAGGGGTTAAAGTTGAAGGTCACATTTCCTGCTAACTTGTTATTGCTCCATCACTTCACTATTTATTCCTCTCTATCATGTGGGGTGCCACTCAAATCGTTCCTGGTTAGAGCAACTGTGTGGGCAATGTTGGAGGAAGAAATATTTTTTAAGTATTATACCTTTTAATTTATATATTTATTGGTGATCTTTATCAGAACATGGATAAATTAAATCTATACCTACCTGAAGGTTAATTTGTCAGCCATGTAAACTTTTTTATTAAACTGGTGACCTGTGCATTGACAAGCATCTCCCATCATTAACGCTTTTTCCATATTTATGTACTTTTTAATAAATAAAAAATAAACTTAAAAGTCCATTTGTTCACGTGTGTTAAACTGCAGCCTCTTTGTTCCATATTTTCTTTATTCCATCCTCCAGAATAGAACTATTGTGCTCAAGTTAAAAGTGACATTATGTGGTTCAAATTGCATACATAAAAAAGAGTGTGTGTGTATGTATATATATATATATATGTCTCTAAATTTCCACATGGCATTGGCGAGTGACAATTTAGCTCTGGCGAGAATTTCCCCCTTGGTGAGTGTGCCATGGACTGTCAAGGGTTGCGGCGATGAGTAATATGCTTGCCAGTATTGTACAACTTGCAATTTGAAGCCCTGAGTATATAACATACAGAATTCAGTGCACCAAATAAACACCAGCTTCAAAGCTCACACATGAGTTCGGCAAATATTATGGGGATTTAGATAAAGTAAATCATCAATTGCATAAACCTGCCACTGTGCCAATGTACCCCAAATATACGTCACTGATGAGCAAAAGGGAAAGTCTGGTGGTACATGGTGGCTGTCTTAAAGAGAGAGATGCTCTGGCTTTATAGAAAAACCTCCCTCCTTCCTCTTAATCTTTGTATTCTCTCTTTTTCTGCAGAGTAGAAAAAAATCAATAGCACAGACTCTTCACTATTCTGTCTGAAGATGCTGGGCAGGTGTAATTAATCTCCAAACATCAGATTAGACATGTCTGCAGCACGCAGGAGGAGGAACGGCAGATACAGAATGGCTCTATGCAGCATAGTGGTCAAGGAGAGGTCAGAGCTAATGACAGCATTGGCCAGCACGAAATATAATCTGGTTGTGGTGTCAGTTCTCCTGGAGAGTTATATCCTGTTTTTTATACAGAATAATTGGCATGCATACTGAGCATGAAGTGATAGCAAATAGGTATTTCGATTTAAACTGTAACATTTAATAATACATTTGGTTTATTATTATTTATAAATTGATGCCTTCCCATTAATACTAGATGTATTTTGTGTTAGGACCATCAAATATCTGACATAAATATGGATAGCTCTGCTAAAAAAATTTTGAAAAGCATAATTTATTTAGATATACACGGATATGCTCAAATTGAGATATTTAGAAAACTAGGCCTTAAAAATTGTTGCTGCTTAAAGGGTCGCTAATGTGCCATCATGATTTTTGCTCTTTGCAACTTGCAAACCTTACTGCAGTATACGTCTATTCTTTATTGAAATGTGTCACAACAATTTTTGGAAGATGTTTATATATGAAAGAAAGCTGACAACTGAACTACAACTCCCAAATTCCCCGCTGAGCCTTAAAAGCACTGCTCTGCAGAAATATCTAAACTGAGCATTGGCACTGCCATAATACGTTATAGTTATTATAGCATCACAATTGAGTCCCTTTTACGTTTTTAGCAATTGTGGTTGTCAGCCAAAACCAGTAGTTTATAGGCCTTCGGTCAGGACCCAATAATAATGGGTCCCGATGTCTTGCCTCGCATGCAGATTAGCTTCCCCTCTCGTGATGAAGTTGGAGGAGGCTGGACGAAGCCTGTGCTGAAAGACATTATTGCTGGAATCAGTTAAGTGTTTAAATGGTTTTTAACCCTTTATTGCTAGGGGAGAGTGGCACAGAGGCACACTATAGTGTTAATAAAACAGCTTTCTGTTCCTTTAAGGTGTTTTGTTACTTAAATTTAATTTGAAGAATAATTCCCTCAGCAAATTTCAGAGGTTACGAATGGGTTGCAAAGATAGTGCATTGTTAATATTGAAAAGCAAATAGGTTAAGAAGCACTGTCTTAACCATACAGGAGGTGTCAAGGATAAATCATGTTATGTTCAGGGGAACCCAAATCAGTCCAAGTGCTTGGAGAAGCAATAAGGCACACGACACGTGGTGATATTTGTGAATCCAGAAGAATTGCTTCTAGCTTTAATTGGGGGCGATTTGTTTTATACAGTGGGGGGATACGTGCTTACATGCAAAACATATTTACTGTTTTTTAAATAAGAAGAGACATATTTCTAAATGTCAAAATATAAGCAGTTTACAGAAGTACTCCGGTGGGGGCTAGTTGTTGTAAGAAAGAGAACTTAATGTAGGACAAAGTTAATTTAAGCATAAAGCATTACATGAGTCCAAGTTAGCCAATTTTAAAATAGGCTAGCCATTTATGGCACCTACAAGCTTGGAATCAATGTGCATTCCTTCACAGAGGTTATTAACTGAACAGAGAAGGATGGTGTAATGAAAAATGAATTGGAAGAGTCATACCGTTTTAGCTGTGTTGATAGTTATAACAGTTCTCTAACTCACACTACATTGGCAGCAGAGGGGCAAGCCAATTGACATGGAGTTGTGATCATGAGACATTGTTAGATATGGGCAGATCCTGGAGCAGTTCCGTAAGTGACAGCTGCAGAATTCATTGAGTGGCTGGGTGTTGGGATGAGGGAAAGTTAAATATTATAGCAAGATTGACATTGAGCAGTCCTAATTATTCTGGATCTGTAATCTTTGATACATCACACCCCATCTCTACTTTGACTAAACTTGGTAGCACTTAGGGATGTGCAAGATCAAAAAATGTGGTTCGGTTCGGAAATTCGGGCAAGAAAAAAAAAATCAGCAATTCGGCACTTAAGTTCGGTTCGGCACTTCCAAAATTCGGGACTTCGGAATATCTGTAGCACTCCCCAACCCTACCCCATAACCCTACCCCTAGCCCTAACCTAACCCTACCCCTAACCTTACCCTAACTCTACCTCTAACCCAACCGTAACCCTACCCTAACCCAACCCTTTCCCTACCCTAACCCTAACCGTACCCTAATCCTACCCCTGTCATCATTCACAGAATTTTCCCTCCCTCTCTTGTTGCCACTTTTCAGAAATCCGAAGCACTTCGGCACTTTTGAAATTCGCCACTTCTGCAATTAGGCGTTTTGGCAATTTGGTTCGGTTCAGCGCTTCAAATGTCCGAATTCACATTCGGAACGAAACAAATTGCACATGTCTAGTATCACTGTATATAGCCATTTTTCACCCATGTTCTACTACTTTGACTATTCCTAATCATCCTTACCACCAATTCCTCTCCCTGTAAATGTGCCATAAGTGTCAATACCTGCTCCTACTTTCTACACTATTCTATTTATGGCTTCATATGTCACGCTGCTTCAACATCCATTTCATTACAAATGACATGCAGATCGTCCCCTCTGTGCAGTAATTTAGGCCCATTATAACATCTAGCAGTGTGCTAAGAGCATGCTGAGATGTTTTAGGCACACTGCTTGGTAACACCGTATCATTGCTTTTCAACAATTATTTGAATTGCACCCCGTTTCTGCCCCCTAATTGGGGGATATGCAACAATATTGAGACTGTATCACATGAATCACATAAGTTTACACATGGCAATGTAAAACAAAATTGTTGTTGCACATATAAACTACTCACCAAGTTCCCTCATCAAGCATTTTCAGTTAGGTTCCAATTACTTTAGTTTTTACTCAGAGAATGTAATGATGATTCTGTTCTGAGATGCATGTAAACCTTCCATTAATTGTTTCAATTACCAATTTTTTGGCATCCAAGCGCACATTACAAGTAGAAAAAAATACACAAAAAAAAATAAAGCAGGTCAGCCTCTCAACATGCATGAGATTTCAGTGCATATAAAAAATTGTTTCCATGGAAACTAAATCCTAGAGTTCATCTGTTTTTGCAAGTAATATACATCAAACACAAAACAACTATATTAGTGCTATTGCTATTAATTTTTTTATATTATACATTGCTGAGTAATTGCAAAAAAAATAAAAAGACTGTAAAATATTTCCATGAAACATTTGATGGGAATGAATTTGATAAAATGGATCTCTAGAGTATTCAGTGTGATATGAGAATATTCCGAGTGATAGGAAAAAAAGAATTTTAAATGGTATGGCTTTTCAAAAATTCCTTTTATTTTAAAGCAAAGAATATTTTAAGGTACCGTATATGCATAATTTCCATAGGCCTAAGGATTTAAAGATGGTCTCTACAGATTATAATGCAGTTTGCATTATCATATTTCAAACCAGTGAATGTATTAATACAGTTTATTGCTGATCCCTATATTTTACTCATGGTCAAAGCAGAAAAGGATGCTTTGGATTCAGTAACCCTCATAAGTCATGCCTATTTTTCTTCTATTTGTACCTGTTGGTTTTAATGCTTTAAATCACACTGTATTTAGCACAATTAGGGGTAGAGGTGCAATTCTAACATTTAAAAAGTGATGCAGTCGGCAGGTACAATCCATTTGTTTCCATGGTATTGATTCCGTTTTTAGAAATTTGTCCTAGAATTGCTATGCATGCATAGCTCACCAACATTAATTATACACTTTATCCTTTGTGGATAATAAATATAAATGTTCTAACTGTCCTGATAGGCCCTTTTCAAAATCATATATATGGGGATATTATTATTTTTTTTTTATTATTATTTTTGGGGGGGATATTATTTTTTTATATCTTAATGCATGGCTAATGTCCTATCCACATATTTTGATCATCATTCCTCTTTTATTCAAAAGAAAGGAATTTATATTGCAAGAGAATTGCACCTTCTCTTTTTCTCGGTCTAAAAAGCATTTGAAAACTTGCTTTTCCAAGAAATTCTTAAATATATACTAACATGAATTGAATATGCTGCATTCGAAAAGTACTTTCTTATCGTAGTGTTTTGTAGTACATCTCTTGTACATAACTGCAATTGCAAACATACACTTCTTGACTTCTTTGTGCTTAAGCTAAAAGATACATACTGGACAAATACAGTACAAATAGCCAAAGTGTGTGTGTGTGTGGGGGGGGGGGGGGGGGGGGAGATAGTGGGGGGGGAAGGGTGTAATTTCAATACAAAATATGCCTTAGAAATGTAGCTGTGTTATAACCAAGTTTCCCAAACATCCGAAATTGTGTATTATGTCACATGATATTACTTTTTTTTTCTCTTGCAATATAAAGGAAGCAGTGTAATGTACACTCAGTAGAGGGTTTTTTTGTATAGGATTTTAGCGTTTTCCCTAATATAATGATAAGAGGCACTCTCTAAACATTGATAATTGTAGTAAATGGTGAATTACAGTATATGATTGAAAGCATTTGGCACCTGACTGTCAAACCTATATGAGCTTGTTGGACATCCACTCCAAAGCCATGGACAATAATATGGAGTTAGTGTGCGTGCACGATGAGACCAAATGGAAAGACCATTGAAAACTGAAGGTCTTCAGTGAGGAAGCACTAGATATGTGGTTTAGATAAAATGTAAACACTACCATTTATTTGAATTGGCCATGTTTTACATTATCAGAAAAAAAAGTATATGCACCAAAACTAATTAATTAAGAGTAAGTGTTTTTAATGCGTAGAGTGCCCCTTGACTACAGGAAATGTGGAAAGTAAAGGGATGGTTTAATATATATATATATATATATATATATATATATATATATATATATATATATATATATATATATATATATATATATATATATAGGGATGTCAGAATAGGCAAAATATCAATTAACTTGGGAATAATTAGAATAGCTGGGTAAGACTTTGATTTTTAGTGTTAAGTAGGGATTATGAGTGGGCTAAATATTTAGTAATGGCTTAATATTGGATAGGAATGGCCTTAATTAATTAGTAGGTCTGGAATAAGTGGTAGGAGTAAATTAATACACATATGTTATATGCAGTATGGGTTAAATAGGGCATAATAAGCAACATAACCACTACTGCAAACTTTAGTGGTTTTAGTGCCACGTGGCCACTCTAAGAAGTCAAACTCTTTTTATATGATTTAACACTAGAAGCATGTAGTCCTTGCTGTTTTCTAATTTTTTTTTAGCAGAAGCACTTTTGTACAACTTAATTAATTGGATAGAGCATCACCTGAAAAAGGAAAATATCCAGCTTGACTATAGTGCGTAACCTACACAAGCATCTCAATCATCCCTATTCTAATAGACACTTCAATAAAGACAAAGGGCTCTAATTGGGTAAGAATGTCCTCACTTCGTGTGACTTGGAGGGAGCATCTCTTTCCACTTCCAGCAAGCTCTGCACTAACAGCAGTTTGGCATTGTGAAGTTTCTGGCTGGTTCTTACTCCCAAAGGTGTGTCCCATGAATGCAAATGTACTTTATTATTTTTGAATTATGGAAGATGAAAATATGTTTGTGACTGCATTCAAATATCTAATTACCACTCTGATCTTGGAATCAAGAGTCTACATGGACATACTTCCAGTTCGTACATTCACTATGGTGATGTAAGCCTCCTGTCTGTGCAGTCAAAGTTGGTCTAAACAGAGTTAATTTTTAAATTAAAATTTTTTTTTGTCAATCTTTATTTTTCCATGCATAAGTGTACAGAGCAGGCTTGGAACGCCAAAACAGCGAAATCAAGCATTTTCACACGAGTCATGGCTTAGACGCAGGGATAGGCAACCTTTGGCACTCCACATGTTGTGGACTACATTTCCCATAATGCCCTTACACCCATAATGCTGGCAAAGCATCATAGGAGGTGTAGTCCAAAACATCTGGAGTGCCGAAGGTTGCCTATGCCTGGCCTTAGAGTGTAATATACAATTTATTTTTTTTAGTAAATAAGAGGAGTTCATATGTTTTCTATTTGTTAAGGGGGGATATAAAACCATAGCTCCAGAGTATTCAATACAGACCCAGTTAACTAAGTCTCAGTGTTAATATGTCCACATCAAGCAACACCAAAGACAATTCTGAAAAAGGCTCAGAAATCTCTGTGTCATTGAAAGTAGTCATAGCAGTACAAGGTCATTTGAAGACTTTGGCACATGCGAAATTGTTCCCGTAGAACTGTCTTACTTCACTTGAGTAGTTTTGACTGACATTCCCTCACTCATTACCATATTGCCCACATCTGATTTTCATGCTCGCCATAGTTGAGAGATACGGAAACACTTACAATTCATAAACCAGTTCTACTCTTATTCTCAGCATTACCCAATGAACTAAGCTCATAGATGGCTGCATTTTAAAGAACAATGCACCTTACTGCACTTGGTTTGGTAAATTAATTAATTAGCACTGTAACATAAGCAAAGCATTTTCATCTATTATACAAAAACACACTACTAATTTTATTTTCTAATTAAAACAAGGGAGATTAAAACCAAAAAAAATTGTGTTATAAATACATCATCTCTCCATTGACAGGCAGACGGTGACATATTGAGTCAAGGTTGATTTTCAGTAATTGCTACTTGGCAAATTGTCCTTCCTGTGATAGTACCTAGCACTCCTTATGTTACTCAATATTTCCTCCTCCCTGCAAAATGTTGTCATTAGATCTCTATGTCTAAGTGTTATAAATTATAATTATTATTCTGCATCCGGGAAGAATTGCTGAATAGGCTCAATACGTACTAACAGTAAGCCAAAAAAAGTCAGACATTTTTCTCATCTGCTGACAAAACTAATGCAGCAAAAATGTGATATGAGTCCATAAGTTAAAGTTGCATAAGTTTGCCAAATATTCATCTCATGAGCAGATAGAAAAATACACATGTAAATATATTATATATCCTATGTTCTTATTTAAACAATATGTAAAGAATGAACAACATTCACTTTATCAGAATGCATTTTTTGTGTGGTTTAAAGAACACCCCAAACACAAATACGGTTATAGTTTCAGGAGTGCCCTGGCACTCCCCCATTGTAAGTAATATAACAGTTTGTTTACTTATATTGGGGAGGCACAGTCCACTCCTGGCACCATAACCACTACAGCATGCTGTAGAGATTATGGTGCTTGGAGTGTTCCTTTAAATTAAAATGCTAGGTACCTTGATCATTCTGATGTAGTAGTTATGGTGCAATTAGATTGCAGGATCTGCTCCTTCACTCTTGGTTAAGCCATTTTCGAGTAGTTTGACAAAACTCCAAAGTTTCTGAGGCACCTTTGACCCAACCACATCATCACTGGATTACATGCTCATTGGATCAGTTGCATATGCATTGTAATGCTAATCATTTGAACTTACAGGTTAGCATTCACAGGTGAATGCCTTTTTATCCCATATCTATCCCATATCTGTAGCCTGCAACATAACAGGTAGTGTTAGTATTGTGCGGCTATTTCTGTTGTTTAAATAGCAAGGGTTCTGTAATTTCCCTTTCCTGTAATTTTTAAATTGTAAATCTCACTGAACGATGCCAATGAGTTAAACCTATGTTTTCTGGCTAAGGGATGGCTTTGAAGTATGTATAGCTGTCTGCTCTCACTCTGCTACAAGTTTTCTATTTTGGTAAATTCGTCATACCTAAAGCCTACACACATAATTATTTGCCACACCCATCTTTTTCATTTATTTATCTATTGTTCCACACCCATTTCCCCAAAAAATAAATAAAGTAAATCTATTTAAGGGAATATGTATAGTGAAGTTAGGCACAGTGAGTAAGAATATGTTACTTTAGTAATTTGCAATTCTCTATTTAACCTTTCACTCCATAATGTTGTGCGGTCAAACAGTGTGGAAGTGGTGGCGCCTTCTCTTCTGTGATGTTGGATCTGCCTAACAAAAAAGGAGAAGATGTGTATGTGGCACCCAAATGTAGAAAAAAAGTTCTAAAGGTGGGAAGAACAAAATGGAAATCAAAGGAATTAGCACAACAAATTTGTTGGTCGACTTGACCACATTTAGAACATTCTGCACCATATCTCTAGTAGCAACACGAGAGTCCCAGAAGCACATCCACGTAGTAGCCTGAGCAGGAATGGGCAGCTGTAATTGGCTGAGAGTGTCAACTGACTGCTTTTAGCTTATGAGAGCGCCCATTAGAGGTATTCATGAATATGAGTATGCAATCTGACTTAGCCACACCTCCTGTAGTGGCCAGGGATCCTGCTCAAGAAAGGTTTTACATTGAATGGAGGGACAGTGCGTGGAGACTTAGGACACTATAACCAGTTCAGTTAGATGAAATTGCTATACTGCCTACAGTGTCCTACAGTGTTACCCTCTGCTGTAGGTCTTTATAATCTTTAGAAGTGTTGTATGCTACAAATATAACTTGTCTTGTACACAACTAAGTTGAAGAATACGGAACAAACAATAGTCAAACTGAATAATATCCTCCAACTTTTTTTTTTTTTTTTACAAATCTGTAACTTTATGAACAATAGTTAAGGTAGAAAAAGACTTTAGTCATGTACAACTGAGGAGGGAACCACACTTAAAATCTCATTAACCCCAAAAAGATTGCTTTCTTTTGCTGAGTCAGTCACCCTGCGATACTAAGGCATTCCAATCAGCCCTGTTATCAAGAGGAAAGAACACAATTTGTGGAGGAGAGGGGTGTAGAAGAAAGAGGGAAAAAAGGAGACAGGGATGATGAACAGGGAGGCAACCTAGATTCACGAGTAATACATTTCAGCAGTGACTCACTGCACCAATAACCAGTGAAAACCACTCATCCCCACTACACATCAACCCAAGTTTACCATCCACAAAAAGTATAACTATTTTAGATTTGTTTTTCCTTTCTGGTGTCAGCTCATTACAACTTAGTAAAAAAAACAAAAACAAAAAAAACTTACCAATTTACATTTCTAAGACAAAATATCTAAATACTATTTCAAAAGCTATATACCATATATACCAGATGGCGTTTTGCAGTATAGTGCTGAACAAATATCTATGCTGCTTAATTAAAACAAAAAGGAGACTCTTTGGCATTGAAGAAATGCTCAATTGAATTGGGTTCTCTTTTTAATATGCCTTTTTTTTTTTTTTTTTTTTTAAAGATGGCTATTAAGGATAAAATGGGAATAACACATAATCATCAGTACATTCTCCCTGCTGAGATCTGAAAGGATTTGTTGAGCCACTTTGCGACCTGTCTCAGCTGTGGACCAGCTTAGTGATTGCATCTAGAGGTAATGATAATAGCTCTCACTGATGAATATTGGCTATGGAGGTTAATCACAAATGTGGTAGTGAGAGACTCAGTCTCACAAACTCACACGGACAAATAGAAAAGTTGTAGTACATTTTGCCGTTTCATATAAGAATCCAGACTTTTTATTTTCTGTGATTCAATATGTATCTTTTTTATGTATGTTACAACAAATGTAATTTCTGTTAGAAAGTAAAAAAAAAAAAAAAAACATATTTCTGTTGAAAGGAATAAATTAAACATTCTATAAGAAGTAACTAGATTCAAACATTTTTAAAGAAGTAAATTATTTAAGTTCATTACACTAATATTACTTGATTATCCGCACCTAGTTATTTTTCTTGTATATTTGGTTCTTGAGTTGGACATTAAAATTAATTAACATGTATGTAGAGGGCAAAAACGACTATCATGTTGCTCTCTGACTTTTCTGTGCAACTGACATAAATTGGACAAGGTGTAGATAAAGGAAGTTGAAGACTTAGGATAAAAACAGCTACATGACCACTCTCAGACTAAATGCCACATTAATGAACTAGAGCAGGGGTAAGCACTCCATATGTTGTGGATTTAATCACCCATTATACTTTGTCAGAAAAATAGCTGTAACTATGGGTGATGCAGTCCACAATGTCCACAGGGGTGCCTATCCCTGAACTAGAGTGTTCAAAACTTTCTTCCATAGCATGACTACAAGTAGTTCTGAGTTATCCCCATAACTGGTGGCCAAATGTTGGTGAATCCAGTCCAGTAGAGGTATGTGATTATGTCTAAATGGAGCAGACTTATGATTGGGCAAAAAGGTGAGGAGTGCTTACTTTGGATAGTAGCCTCATATAAAGGGTTTGCAAAGGTTTGATTGTGAAACACATGTCAAAATAGTCAATGCATTACATGTCATGACATGCGCACAGTCGTTATTCGGCAGGTGCGCTGTTTACCCCAACACCCCAATAACTTACAGACACCGTATTTCTGTTGGAATATAAAAGTCCACAGCTTTATTTATTATTATAAACAAGGTAACAAATTGGGGTCATTGCCACATAATATAAATTTACCCCCATCCCCCACCGTACATAAATTACCCCCGGCAAAGACCCCGACCAATAACAATACATAACATTATAAATAACAAATAACACATAACACGTGGCCTACCAAAGAGGCCCCATATCCATAACTTTTTTAACTGTAGGGGTGTACCGAGACCCCCCTACACCACCTGGTTCGGAGCCACCGATGAGCTCGAACCCACAAACCATTTAACACTCCGGTCTAATCCAACCTAACTTTAGCCTAACCACTTGATACTCCTCCTACCTTCCAATTACCCAAGCCCTATCCCGCCGCTGTGACCAAACGGGAACTCCAAAACTACAGGGAGGGTGGGAGGGACAATTACCAGGTAAGTGTCAGTTCAGTTAAAATGTCCCTTACTCATAAAATGGCTGCTTAATATACTCCTATCTTCCAACCCCCATTTACAGATAACCACGCCCCTTTAACTGGTTACTCCCCTGCCTACTCCTGGCTCTGTCAAGGCCCACTCCCCTGACTGCGCTGTTCCATGGGCTTCAAGATACTCACTATCAAAAGGATGCTAGTTCAATGAGTCCAATTAACTATATCGTATTAATCCTCTTGTAAGTAATGTGGTTAAAGAAACAAATTTACTGATCACTTGCCTGCCTCTTACCCTGTGACTATGGCCCCTGTAATAGACCTGGCTAAAATACTTTAAAATGTGAAGTATGTACTTTTGTACTCCAGACAGAGAGACTGACCGTTAGCACTAATTCTCTGGAACTGAGCACGGTCGGTCAAAAATAAGACTTCCATGAAATGCCTGAACCTCAGTACTGGTCTGGGTGATTTTTGGATATGTTGGTCACCCAGATCAGGTCTATCAGGGGATGTAACATTTGTGGGGTTTTATGTATGTTAGGGTACTTTTGGGGTGTTTTTTTTTTTTTTTAAAAAGTATGTTTTTTCTGTGCTTGGAGATAATTGGATTAGAATTAGTACAGTTACTGATCCAATTATCTCCCAGGCAGAGGGGAGGGATTGTGTGCTGTGTGTGGAAATATTGTGCCTTGTAACCTATTGTTATTGGTCTGTGAAGTTGCAAATCAGTCTCCCACAAGGTCCCTGTGGGTGTACCCCTTGCATGGGGATTGTCATATAAGGCCAGTGTGGCTCCCATTAAAGAGAGATTCATTTTACCCTTCATGAAGTCTAGGCTCATGTTTGGGGGATTGGAGAACTATATTCACTCTGGGGATTGCTATATCACAATACTCCCCTTAGTATAATCACTAGCTCTTATAAGAGCTGTTTCTGCTACGCTCTCTGGACTAGGAGAGGTCTACCCACTGGAAGCTGAATCCTGGTCTTGGGTCCAGGGTGGGTGCAGGACAGTGAGACCCCAACCAACCTGCGGCGGTTTGTGGGGTTTGCAGTGCTTATGGTATGTGCAAGTACTAGGAAGCAACGATTGACAGAGGTACCCGGTCGGGGTGCCAGGCGGTCCGTCACAGTAGGTGTCTATAGTGTTTGCTCAAACAAGCAGACATAAAGTCTACAATGAAATCAACAATGAAAGCCTGCTCTGAAACTAGTGTATGCCAGTCACACATTGAAGTAACCTATGGTGGACTCAATGAAAAGATACATTATTGTGCCTTTAATGGTGAACTTCTGTTCTCTGAAAGTGACACGTGTTCATTTTCTAATCCCAATAAATGATCTATGGTATTTCATGGGGTCAGTGGTGCAGTAAGGGTAAGTAAAAAGCACACTTACCTTTGCTGCTCTCACCCTATCTTTGCCACCCAACATGCTCATGCATGCTTGGGCATCTACATAGAAATATTGTATCAGCACTTTGGCTTTCACACAGTTAGCTATACAAGCCTGTATTCCTAATGCCATAATGCCCTGTTTGCAAGTATGTTTTAGCCCCCCCTCCCTTTGCCAGTAAAACCAGAAAAAAAGGTTTCTTACCTTTACTCCCTTGGCACTGCCAGCTGCCCTGCCTACTATGATGTCATCCGACTCTCGAACTAATGGTGCATCCAAATGCTTCACACAGGAAATCTTCCATGTGAGCTTTCGTGTCCCGTGACCGAGTTTAACTCGGCCATGGCAGCAGAAGCACTGCTAGTGACTGTCACAAAGACATCCACTAGAGGTGGATTTATCTCTGCAATGTTAACATCCAGACAACGTCATTGACAAGACTGGGTGACTTTAGCGTTCGTTTAATATTGGAGCACAGCAAATGTTTGAAAGCACACATTTTGAATATATCCCATTGTACATGATATATATTTACCCTTATAGGTAACCTTCGACACTCCAGATGTTGTGGGCTACATCTCCCCTGATGCTTTGCTAGCATTATGGCTGCAAGCGCATTATGGGTGATGTAATCCAAAACATCTGGAGCGCCAAAGGTTGCAAACCCCTGATATATATGTGTGTGCGTGTGTACTATATATATATATATATATAATTTCTGGTAGCTCTTGCACTCCAACTAATAAATGTATTAAATACCTGGTACTCTGGTCAAATAAATATAGAAAAATAAAAATACCAGCCCTCCAAGGATTTCATTTATTAAATCTTCTTTATTCCATAAGTCTTATTCCATAAGTCAATGTTTTATATATATATATAATGTATTGGAACAGTTTGTGGACTCATTAAGTACTTGTCAGAAATAAAGCTTAAAGGTTGATGGAGCCCTGCAATATGCATTTACAATAAGATCAATATAACAAATGGATATTGCAGTTCAGCTTGTCCTGTTGAGCTATTTAAATTGCTGACCAAGCTCAGGCGTTTGAATAAAATAGGAAAGGACTGATGTGTGTGTGGCAGGATTAATTGATTCTGTCTTTTTTTCCCCAAGCTTAATGCCAATTGATGTACTGTATAACTCAGTACACAGTGGCCCCAAGAAGACCAACAACCCTGTCAAAATGTGTTTTGGTAACCGGACAGAATATTTCTTGTGACTTTATCCCAATATAAACGGCATGTATATGTAGTTTAAACTTACAGCAGTACTAAATCAGGAGCTAGGTTTGCAATTTCCAGACCTGTCTATGCCTGTAATTCTATGGCCATTGGTGCGTGATATCTGTTCTCTGGATGTAAAGAAGGCAATATGTGTTTTTTTCTGTTGAACCATAACAGAGGGAAGTGATCAATGCAGGTGAATTGTAAAGATGTTTGGGACTCTGGGACTGTTGGTGAAAATATTGAAGGAGGTATGACTACCAATTAGGTTACTGGTGTGGTCCTAGGAGAGCTGACACTTGAGATATAGTTACAGCGCGGTGTGTTTTTCTCTTAAAACCAGATTTGCATTGCTTATGGTGCCGACCACTAAGTGGATTATAAATGCTAGAAAACCTAGTTTTGCCAGCTGTTAAGACCTATGTATATAAAATATATATATATATTAACAAGAGAATAGCACAAATAAGCAATAACAGTTTCTTAACAGCAAGACTACTTACAATGACCAGTGTAATATAAAAACATGGAAATGTAGTCATACAATACTGCCACCTCTGCGACAATGTACCCCGATATTAATGGGTTTGACTGTAATTTTAACAAGGGAGATAAATACTCAGAATGCAAACTTTACAGCTTAAACTGCTTCGTAACATTCTTTTCAGTTTTATAGCTCACTCTAGCCATATTCTGTAGCTAAATCCCTTTGCTGTTTTCATGAAATAGTTGATTTTAAGTGTCTTCTTAAGATACGAAATTGTAGATTTCTGTGTTTGTGTGTGTGCACGCTCTGTTCCTTAGTTTTTTTTTTTTTAAATAAATGTAAATCTTTACCATAGATGTGTATTTTGTGGCTGTGGTGGGTTTAACCATGATGTGGCCATATGGACTGACTAAAATTCTGTGCTATATGGCAGATGATTTTATATAGCCTTGTCACTGGTATTTCTTTTGTTCCCCTTTTTTTTTTAGAATTATAAATACCTTTATTTTAGAAATATATGATCTTACTGTATCTATTGTATGTGGGCATTATGGTGCAATGCAGACATTCTTTTTAAATTTGGATGCCATTTTTAGTAAGCTGTACGGCTATGCTTCCAGGATCCATCACAAATACCTATACCCAACTTATTGGACCATTTTCATTTTTATTTATTTTATTTATTTACTTTTAATTTTCCAAATACTTTATTGTGTAAAAGTAACAGTACAGGTTCCCTTTTTGTGCATTGTTTATAAATTTAGTTCTTTACAGCAGCGCTGCTATTAATAAGTGTTTACATATATAGTGTGTGGGTGTTTCCTGAACGGAATTATGAGCTATTTAAATAGCAGTGTCAGTTGTAATGTCTGGCTGCCAGTAAATAATTGCTTTTATTTTTATATATATATATGCACTCAGTATTTGATCATTAACCCTGACGACAAATCGTGACTGCAGCTCAGTGTACAAAACATACAGTCATGGGTAGAAGATTTAGCAGTTGTAATAGAAAAACACGTGATGTATAGGGCTGTCAGAATTTACCAACTGTTTTTTTTAGCTTCAAATAACAAACTCTACTGAAATTCAGGATGAAACCCTCACTCATCTGAGCTATGACAGTAAACAGCAATGTTGTACATTAGTGGGGACACTATAGGCACTCAGACCATTTCAGTTCATTGAAGTGGTCTGGGTGCAATGTTTTAGAGAAACTGCATTGATTACATTGCATGACTAAGACTGCCTCTAGTGGCTGTCTGATTGACAGGTACTTCCTGGTGGCTTACGACTATTGGTTGCTTTACTGACGCTTGACGTCCTCACGCTCTGCATGAAGACATCCAGAGTCTGTAAAATCTCCATTGATGGGGAGGGCCTAATGCTTTTGCGGCGCGCACTGTGCATGCGCATAAGCCCCCCTGTCAGGTGACGTCGGAGGTGGTGGGGCACTGGAATCGTGTGAGTACACAGAGGCTTTTTAACTCATGTGAGGGATAGTGGTCATGAGGGAAGGGGGCTAAAGGAAACTGAAGTGTAGGAATACATTATTTTCACTATAGAATCTCTTTAAGTGAGAAGCAAGAGTAAGTAAAGGGTAAAACTTCAGGGAGCAAAGGGTTACATTTTTATAAGATTATTCACCTTGTACACAAGTTAAGATTTAACTAGCTTTCTGTATAGAGTACAAGCACTTCAAATACAGCATCACACAAAAATATACAGAACAGGATAGATTATCTGGGAGTTCAGCAGATGTCCTGTGCAAATGTGAGATGGAAAGCTGAATGTGAAAGATTGGCTCAGGCTTTTGTAATCTTATTATCGCACTTTTTGTGGAGTCATCAAACCTTAAGACAACAATATTGAAAAAGCTGTTTCAGCTCTAATTCCTTTCCCTATAAGACACGGCCAGAGCTCAGAGCTTTCTGGATACTATTGATAAACGTAGTCATTAAAAGTTATAGCATGATTCCAATATGTTTCTTTCATTATTTCTTTAACCCTGTTCATCACCAACTCAATGTAAACTTCAACTCTAAATTAAAAATCTCCCACCTACCTTTTCTACTGCTCTAGTGTAGGTCCACATCCAGCAGAAAACCTAATTCCATTTTCTGCATTATACATGTACTAGAGCAGTGATGGCGAACCTATGGCACGCGTGCCACAGGTGGCACGCCGAGCCCTCTCTGTGGGCACGCGGCCACAGGTCCGCCATCACTGCAGAATAGGCGCCTGCCTGCCCGAAACGGCAGGCACCTATTCTGCTTCCGGGTCGGGAGGCAGGGGGAGGGATCTGTGTAGCAGCTCCCCTGTCCACCCGCGCGATGCTGTGTGGAGCGTTGCCGAGCGTTACCATGGCAACGCTCCACACAGCATCGCGCGGGAGGACAGGGGGAGCTGCTACACAGATCCCTCCCCCTGCAGTACTTACCACCACCGGACCACCAGGGATGGCTGTGCCCCCCCCCCCCCACACTTCATTGAAGGTAAGAAGGAGGGGGTGGGATACTAACACACCACCCCTACCCCCCCAGAAGTACCCTTACCCCCCCTGCAGCAGCCCACCCCCCCAGCACCACCCCTACCCCCCACAGCACCACCCCACACCCCAGCAGCACCCTACCCCCCCAGCACCACCCCTACCCACCACAGCACCCTACCCCGCACAGCACCACCCCTACCCCGCACAGCACCACCCCACCCCCCCAGCAGCACCCTACCCCCAGCACCACCCCTACCCACCACAGCACCACCCCTACCCCCCACAGCACCACCCCTACCCACCACAGCACCACCCCTACCCACCACAGCACCCTACCCCCCAGCACCACCCCTACCCACCACAGCACCCTACCCCCCCAGCACCACCCCTACCCCCCAGGACCACCCCTACCCCCAGCACCACCCCACCCCACCCCACCCCCCCAGCAGCACCCTACCCCCACAGCACCACCCCTACCCCCCCAGAAGTACCCATACCCCCCACACACAGTACCCCTACCCCCCCACACACACAGTACCCCTACCCAAACACAGCACCCCTACCCCCCACACACAGCACCCTACCCCCACACACAGTACCCCCACCCCCCACACACAGTATCCCTACCCCCCACACAGTATCCCTACCCCCCACACAGTACCCCTTACTCCCCACAGCACAGCACCCCTCTCACACACATACAGCACCCCTACCCCACACACAGCACAGCACCCGTCCCACACACAAACAGCACCCCCCCAAACACACACCCAGCACCCCCCCACACACACAGCACCCCCCCACACACACAGCACCCCCCCACACACACAGCACCCCCCCCACACACAGCACCCCCCCACACACACAGCACCCCCCCCACACACACACAGCACCCCCCCACACACAGCACCCCTCATACACACACACAGCACCCCTCATTCACACATACAACACCCACCCCCCACACACACACGCACCCCCCCACACGCACCCCACACACACACATGCACCCCCCCACACACATGCACCCCCCCACACACACGCACCCCCAACACACACCCCCAACACACACGCACCCCCCCAACACACACGCACCCCCCCCACACACGCACCCCCCCCACACACACACGCACCCCCCCACACACACACGCACCCCCCACACACACACGCACCCCCCCACACACACACGCACCCCCCCACACACACACGCACCCCCCCACACACACACGCACCCCCCCACACACACACGCGCCCCCCCCCACACACACACACGCAAATGCCGTGTTGGCACTTTAAGGAAAAAAAGTTGGCATGTATTGCGGTTTGGGCACTCGGGCTCAAAAAGGTTCGCCATCACTGTACTAGAGCAAAGGCAGGATTATGCAATTTAGCAGCTAGGGAGATGGGTGTAGAAATGGCCACACTATGGCCTTGATTTCCAAATGATTCAATACTGTTAGAAAAAAAAGTTTTACATGGTTTATCTTCAGAAGTCACCATTAACTAATGTACATTGTTCATTAAACATAATTTTATGTTGATAACAGAGGGGAAAAGACAAACTAACACTTTATGGTACATCATTAGGGCCGGACTGGCCCACCAGGATACCAGGAAATTTTACGGAGGGCCAGTGCGCGGCCACCTAGTGCGCACTGGTCCGCGGGCCGCACTGCGCAATTATAGGGTGACGCAGGGTGATGCTCTCCCTTCCTGCCGGTCACAGAATGTAAGCACATGACTCTCACAGTGAGCACATGACTACTTCCTGTCAGACCGGGTACAGTGAGTAGGAGCTCCTCCACCATGGTCTGCCTGCTCGGCCACGCTACAGCAAGGTACAGGGAGAGCTGGGGGGGGGAACTAATGGAACACAGGGAGAGCTGGGGGGAACTAATGGGACACAGGGAGACCCAGGGAGAGGGGAACTAATGGGACACAGGGAGAACTGGGAGGGGAACTAATGGGACACAAGGAGAGCTGCTTGGGGGGCACTAATGGGACACAGGGAGAGCCGGGGGGGGGGGGGGGGAACTAATGGGACACAGGGAGAGCTGGGGGGGAACTAATGGGACACAGGGAGAGCTGGGTGGGGGGGACTATTGGGACACAGGGAGAGCTGGGGGATGAACTAATGGGACACAGGGAGAGCTGGGGGAGGAACTAATAGGACACATGGAGAGCTGAGGGGAACTAATGGGACACAGGGAAAGCTGGGGGCGGTCTAATGGGACACAGGGAGAGCTGGGGTGGGGGAAACTAATGGGACACAAGGAGAGCTGGGGGGAACTAATGGGACACATTGAGGGCTGGGAGGTGGATTTAAGAACGCATGGAGAGCTGGGAAGGGAGTATAGGGACACATGGAGGGCTGGGAGGGGCTATTGGGATACATGGGGCTGGGAGGGGGCTATAGGGACACATGGAGGGCTGGGAGGGAGGGCTAAGGGGCACATGGAGGGCTAGGGGGCTAATGGGTCACGCAGGGGGGCTCATGGGACACATGGGGGTGCTACTGAGACACATGGGAGGGCTAAAGAGACACATACATGGAGGGCTGGGAGAGAGGGGGCTAGTGGGACACATGGAAGGCTGGGAGGGAGGGCTGGGGGGCTTTATGGATGGAGGGAGGGCTAATAGGACACATGGAGGGCTGGGGGCTAATGGGACACACGTGGGGGCTACTGAGACACACGGACACATGGAAGACTGGAGAGGGTGGAATGGAGGGGCTGGGGAATAAGAAGACGCACAGAGGTGGGGAGAAAGGGACAGAGTGGTTGGTAAAGGGGAACAGGAGACACACACAAAGGAGCTGAGGAAGACGAACAAGAGACACACCGAGGGGCTGGGAAAGGGGAGAATGAGACACACAGAGGGGCTGTGGAGAAAGATACACATAGAGGTGCTGGGGCCTGGGAAAGAGACTCACAGAAGGGCTGGGGAAAAGGAGAAAGAGACAATGGGGCTGGGGCTAAGAGACACATGAAAGGGGCTTGGGGGAGAAAGACACAAACAAAATGCATCTTCACTTGTGTCTCCTACTCTCCCTGTAACGCAGAGTCGACCGGTGTGAGAAAGACGTCATATTAAAGGGACACTATAGTCCCAGTTTAATGTAGTGGTTCTGGTGTCTATAGCCTTTCCCTGTTGGCTGAGCACTGTAAATGCTACCTTTTCAGAGAAAAGGCAGTGTCTACATTGCTGCCTAGGCACATCTCTAGTGACAGTCACTCAGACGGCCACTAGAGCTGCTTCCTAGTCCAGTGCTGCACACTCTGCATGGAGGTGCTGATCGCTCCCTATAGAGATGCATTGATGCAATGCATCTCTATGAGGAGATGCTGATTGGTGTGGCGAAGCGCAGCATTTTGCCACACATGCGCAATAGCCCCCCCCATGCTTTCCTATGGGAATTGAATTGGCATTGATTGACATTTATCCAGTTGTAAGCCAAAGTGAAGAGTACACTTTTTACATTATAAGGTTATTTTCATTATTTTTTATATTACGTTTTGCTGTGATATGTACCTTATTTCTCGATCAGGGTAGACAGTTTACCAAGAGAGGGTGTAAAAGATAACCGTGAATAAATGTATCTCGGATCATTATGTTCGTTGTGTAACCGGATTTACGTTAGAGAGACAGAGAATGGTCAGGAAAACCATAAATCAGGGAAGAGAGGTACAATAGTCTAGTTAAGGATTATAGAAAGGAGAGTAGTCAGTGTATCCGAAATCAAAATCCAGAAATAAAAGAATATTACATGCTATGCTATGCTATGTTATATTCAAAAATAGAACCACAAGAGTAAGGAGCTAAGCCTTAACCACAGAGGCGTAACTAGAAACCACAGGGCCCCGGTGCAAAAAATTGCCCTGCCCCCCCCCATACCTCTACCCTCCACCCCATACGTCCCCGCCCCCCAACCGTCCCTGCCCCCATAAATCTACCCCCCACCTCTTACGTTCCCACCACACGTCCCCACCCCCCACACATGCAGACAAACAGATACACATGCAGACACACACAGACACACACATACATATAGACACACACATACACACACAGTCACAGACACACACATACATACAGACAGACACACAAACACACATACATACAGACACACAGACAAATACATACAAACACATAGAGACCCATACATACATATATACAGACACACACACATGTAGACACATACACATATATACATACAGACACATACAGACATACAAACACACACACATACATGAGAGACACATACATACAGACACACACACACATACACACACACAGAGACACATACATACAGACACACACATATACACACAGATAGAGACACATACATACAGACACACACACACATACACACAGAGACACATACATACAGACACACACACACACATACACACACACACACAGATACACATACATACACACACACACACACAAAATGTCACCCTCCTGTTTCCTACCATTTAGGTGCAGGAGGGTGACTTTCCCAGGTGTCCAGTAGCTCAGGCTGATGGGAGTCAGATTTCCCACTTTGACTCCCTTCTCTCCTTCCTATCGCACGGCTTCCGGTGGTTGCTTGGAGGAAGTGATCAGGGCAGTCACTTCCTCCCAGCTCTGATGTCATCACAGGAGGCCCAGTCGAGCTGCAGCGCTGACCGGGCCCCCTGGTAATACCTTGCCATCGGGTGGCCCTAACAGCATCGCCCAGCCGATGGGACCCTTAACGTGTGGCCCCGGTAGTTATACTGCGCTTCCTGGGGCCGCAACACATGGCCGGCGGGCACCCGGATGCAGGGGTCCACAAGGCGGCCGGGCCCCCTGGAGTGACGGGCCCGGTCGCAGCTGCAACCCCTGTGACTGCAGTAGTTCCACCACTGCTTAACCACCTTTTAAAAGTTTGGCTCTTTCATTTTAAAACCATGCCACAAAATGTTTGAACTAAAATGTTTTGGCGAGCTGTGATGTTATGATGTTTTGCATCATAAAATAGGGTGGAGCTCCAGCGGCCAGCGTTTTAATCACTAAGGAGAGAAAAGGGACCATGGGAAAGGTCCCTCTCTGTATGCAGGATGTCCCCAGGCTGTGCCAGATCCTGGACAACATAAGGTACTCTGACAGAGAGACATTTAATAGGGGTGTACAATTTGACAGGAATAATTCAAAACAGCATCTTTCTTCTAAATAGAACCAATCCCCATGGTGTTTTAATGTATTAACAATTTGCATGATCTGTCATATCTTTAATTTGCTATTGTAAAAGGGGTTTGACAGAAAACTCTAACAAATTCAATAAAGAATCTCATGTTGGCTGGAAATGTCAGTATGGAGCACTATACCTGGAAGCATAATGCACACTTAGGTTTTTTCTAATCCTCTTTTCATCTGATCTTTGGCAGTAACTGCAGACTCTACTGCATTTGGCTATTACCTAAACTCCATTTAGCCTTAGACAGCATTTCCTGAAGGAGAAGTCATTAAATACACTGGCCAATATGGATTATTGCCATTATAAGCTAAACTGTGTTTATTTTAAGTTGTACCATTACAGGTAATGAAATATATGTCTCCTTCAGTAGAAGAGTATGTGTAGAAAATCAATAATCACAATTTAAGCCTGTTGACCAATAAAGAACAAAACCAAAGCCATATCCACTAAATACATTGTGTTTTGCAAGCCTTTTGAATTTACACTGGTCCTCTTAACCATTGAAACACAATGTAACACACTGGAAAGCAAATCAGATTTAACATATCATTAACATCTGATTTAATATAACATTTAAAGAGTTAATAAGGATACCTGAGAACATTCCACATCTTAAAGGGACATTATAGGCACCCAGACTACGTAATTTCAATTAAGATGTAGTTATTATGGTACTTGGAGTGTTCTTTTAATCCAATTTTCTAATTTTATCATTGTTTTATCCTGGGGGGAGTGGGATGTAATTCTAGAGGACATGAATGAGGGAGGGGTATGTCAGCAGATGTGTTGGTATTAGAATATAATGGTTAGTGGTATAATGCTCATGTGCACTGGACTGTTAAGGACCTTATCAGTCCACCAAATAGCTGATGGTCCTGTTGTCAGACTTTGTATGCTGTTAATGCTCTTGTGTGTCCAAATTCATCCTTAGCCTAAAATCATGTATACACTATTTATAACATTGCAAACAGACTTGATTTTGTGTAAACAATTTTTTTTTTGGCAGGATGGACAACTTGGTTTGAATGCACACTAGGCTGTCTGTCAATAATTCAGGCCAACTCACTGAGGATGGACCATGCACTGAGCATTGTTTTAGTGCTCTGGGAATGTCCTGGTGCCTTTATCATAGCGCAAGAGCTTCTAATTCACTTTTTTGGAGTACCAGGGAACAAATCCAGTACAGCAGACGAGAACCCTAAAATCGAGAGCATTCTGCCAAAATCTGGAAATTTTGTAGGCCTGTGTTGGGCAAGCTTCCTGATAGACAGCCTTGTATTATATTATGTATTTCTGGCCATAATCCCTTTTACAGCATGGCATGCAATTAGAATGCACTACACGAAGTTCAAATTTGGGGACAATTCACAATTTCCTTAATAATTCCACAATAACCAATGCTTAAAAAATGTCATTACTTGATATGTTAGGTAACATTATGCAAGGTGGCATGGGCACATATATACTTGCAAGCCTTTTTATTTATTTTTTTGCATTGAATCATTCTTTTAGGAAAGACACAATTATCTTTAGCCCAGATTGAGGAAAATAATGCTCAATTCTATCACTAAGATATTTGATAAATTGTATTTTGGACACAATCCATCCTGTTCATTTTTCACTTTGCATTCACACCACGTGAAGTGGAATTTTCGTTTTCTGTTACATCGGAAAATCACAAGACAGAGTGTGAAATCTCAGTAATATGTGCCGTGAATTTGCAATGCAGCTGTCATGTTTCTATGGGGTTTTTTTGCCTTCCAACCTGATTTTTTTTTAAGTCTTTGCTAAAAGAAACTATCTCTGGTCATGCAAATATTGGCACAGTGCTAAGCCTGACAGATTGGTGACATATTTTGGCCTCAACTAGTGTAAGTGCAGACAGCTCAAGATGGCTGTATGCAAAAAAAGAGCGTTTGTGCTGCAGATCTAACGGTAAAGGGTAAGGTAAATCAATAAAATGGGTTGGTAGAACGTGGCTGAAGGCACATCTGCGTAAAGCAGAATTATAATTAATTGGTAGTTGTCGTTCCCAGAAACCATCCTTTATTTCTCCACTCCATTGATTATAAAACTAGCCCTCAAGGACATCCTTATTTAAGAAGAAGAAACAAAATCTATTTTTTTTTATATTTATGCTAGTATAAAAAGTATTCAATAATATTATATTAAATAATATTCAAGGTTTTGTAACTATTCCAAATAAATATATGTTAAACAACTGCCGTGGGCTGACTAAGCAGGGTAATGGCTGTCACCATTTTGTATTAGTATACATTTCCTGTCCTTTATACAAATCTGATTCATTTTTTCATGATTCCCACTGTTCCTAACATTGTTATATTCATTTCAAGAAGAGAGCCTCAACACAGTGGTAAATGGTGGTTTATTCATATCTTTCTCAAGCCATAATACATGTGCATCATACTAAACAATATGTGACGGTATGTTTTTTATATATGGTTACCAGAAGCACACTGAAGTTTTAAGGCCTCAAATTTTAAGTTGGTATCATACCATGCAGCATTAGAAGGTACTGGACAAGCTGGTGTGCATCATGGGACAGTTCCGGAGACAGAAATGCATTCCTCCCAACTGTCCTGCTTTTGGCTGAACAATCCCGATTTCAAGGTCTTGTCCCTCCTCTGCTTTAGTTCCCTGGTGTCCCGCATTCACCATGCGAGCACATCATATGCTCTAGTTGTGCAGCGGGCGCTAGGTCCACGCAGAGAGTGCTTGAGCAGTGCTCTCTGCATGGTCTGCTACTTAGGGCAGCTGTCCAGGAGGCATTATGTGATCATCGAGTGACACGCCTCTTCAATGGAAGTACCCGTCTACTTTCCAGTCAGCACTACCCATTTAGGGGCAACACCGGTGGTGCCATTTGTGTCATTGGTCACACCCCTTCGGAAGCCCACCCCCATTCCAGTTCCTGCCAGGCTAAAGTTGACAGGTATGGAAATGAATGGATCTGTCCAAAAGGGGGATGGGCAACTGACTAATATCTCCACTGGCTAGCTCCACTCAGGGTTACACATGCACAGAGTGATTCTGGAGTGCTCGCGCATTAGCTCAGTGTTCAAAATTTCCTTTCAGTTGCAAAATCATATCTTCCAGGGGAAAAAAAATGTCTCTAGAAGTGTGACACCAGGGACTAGGACAGAAACCTCAAATCAGGACTGTCTTACCAAATCCAGGACTGTTGAGAGGTGTGTGGAATTCATGTAAAATCCATCTGGTAATTTAAACTGCCTTTGATATAACGTATGATAATAAATCAATACAAAATATTTTTTTTCTATAAGAGAAACTCCACTTGTAATGTAATGTGCATGCTTATGTTCATGGGAAAAAAAAAAACGACAATTAGCAAAGCAAAAAAATACTGTAACTGTATGACACATTGTAATGTGGATATGTTATAATGCATGATTGCTTTTCATTACCTGTGCTGCTGTCGATAATATTGTGTTTGTAATATTTGTTTTATTTACTAGACACTAAAAATATGTATTAAAACCATATCACATCATTTTGATTAAAAACATGCTGATTTGGGAAGATTTTCACCCAGCAGTAGTGATAGTTTGGCTATTTTTGCCTTTATTTTGAATTTTTTTTTAAGTTTGTCACAAACCAGTGTCAAGGGAGAACTCCAAAAGTATTGAAATGCTTAAAAAAAAATTTCATGAGCTGAACTCAAAGATATAAGACTCTTTCTATGTACACAAAAAGCCTATTTCTCTCAAATATTGTTTACAAATCTATCTAAATCTGTGTTAGTGAGCACTCCTCCTTTGCCGAAATAATCCATCCACCTCACAGGTGTGGCATATCCAGGGCCGGACTGGCCCACCGGGATACCGGGAAATTCCCGGTGGGTTGTCGGCACCTGGGGCCGCGCAGACAGCTGGGAGCTGTGCTGTCACTGCTCTACTCCCCTGCACTCGCGCGCTACTTCATGAGACCGGTCTAATTAAGCTGCGCGCTGGGGAGCAGAGCAGTAACAGCACAGCTCCCCCTGCGGCCGCCATCACACTCAGTTGTCTGCCCTGCACATAAGGTAAAAATAATATGTGTCAGTCTGTCAGTGTGAGTGTATGTGTGTGTGTCTGTCTGTGTCATGTTGTGTGTCTGTTTGTGTCACGGTGTGTGTCTGTCTGGCATGGTGTGTGTGCCTGTCTGTGTAATGGTGTATGTTTCTGTCATGGTGTGTATGTCTGTCATGGTGTGTGTGTGTGTGTTTCTGTCTGTGTCATGTTGTGTGTGTGCGTCTGTCTGTGTCATGTTATGTGTGTCTGTGTTATGGTGTGTGTGTGTGTGTGTGTGTGTGTCTGTCAAGGTGTGTGTGTGTGTGTCTGTCAAGGTATGTGTGTGTCTGTCATGGGGGGTTTAGTTACATTATATGATCATACATTGCATAAGCCTGCCACAACGTCAATGTACCCCATCTATGGCAGGTGGTAAGGATAAAACTTACCAGGAAAGGTTAAAAGATCTTAACATGTATAGCTTGGAGGAAAGCCGAGACAGGGGGGATATGATAGAAACATTTATATACATAAAGGGAATCACAGTAAAGGAGGAGACTATAATTAAAAGAAGAAAAACTACCACAACCAGAGGACATAGTCTTAAATTAGAGGGGCAAAGGTTTAAAAATAATATCCGGAAGTATTACTTTACTGAGAGGGTAGTGGATGCATGGAATAGCCTTCCAGCTGAAGTGGTAGAGGTTAACACAGTACAGGAGTTTAAGCATGCGTGGGATAGGCATAAGGCTATCCTAACTATAAGATAAGGCCAGGGACTAATGAAAGTATTTAGAAAATTGGGCAGACTAGATGGGCCGAATGGTTCTTATCTGCCGTCACATTCTATGTTTCTATGTTTCCTACTCTAACAGCCTAATGTCTGTTCTTATGAGATTATCCCACTTACTTGGGATAACAATTCCATCTGGCCCCCAGCAGCACCCCATTTATGCATGTTCAGGTGCAGCCCCCCCAATTTCATATATATATATTTGGGAGTCTAGCCAACTCCTTGGTTTTGCACCCCTCCCTGTCACAGGTGCCTCATCCCAGAGCCTTATTTAGCCTTGTACTGCAGAGAGCCCCAGATGGATTTTTTCCCCCAAGTAAGTGGGTTAATCTCATAAGAGCAGACATTAGGCTGTTAGAGTAGGACCTGCCAGAGATGGGGTACATTGACGTTGTGGCAGGCTTATGCAATGTATGATCATATAATGTAACTAAATCCCCATTATTTTTGCCTAGATTAGGTGTTTAAAAAAAATAAAAAAACGAATTAAATCTGTCATTGTTTAAGTTGCTGTTTAGTGGATATGTGAGTGCGCTGGATCTTTTGTATTGTATAATTTGGCCCCCAGCAGCACCCTTTTTATGCATGTTCAGGTGAGTGCAGCCTCCCCCCCCCCCCCCCCCTGTTTCATATATAAAATACAAAATATGGTAAGATAGCACTCCCAGGACTTTATAAAAATTGTAATTTACTTTTATTAGTTTACAAAATAAAAAAATAAAAAAAAGTCACAGCAGACTTTCATCAGGATAAGATATATATTTGTTTCATATATAATAATATAAAAGCAATTTTCAAAATATTATTAACTTTTAAAAAGTTTATCCAAAAAATAATAAATCACTTCAAAAACTTATATAAAAAAATGTAAATCATACCATTTGTGTTATTATGCTGTTAAGGTATATATGAGTTAAAGTATACATTCAGATTTTTATTTTTGTAATTTTTTAATTTAGTCATCCTTTGCATAGATATTGGAAACATAGTTTTAAACTATGATGGAAAATGTGCTGTACCTTATTTTGCAATACTTTTCTGATAGGTTTAGAAAATGTAGCATGGAATAGGTTTCATAATGTAGAGTAGATGATATGACATGATACTAAGTAAGAGCTAAAAATGTTTAAATACTACTACCGCGTGTGTTTTTATTGATCTGCTGGTGAATTTAGAAATCTCAATTCTAAAAAACATTATGTCTGTATGTGAATTTAATATACAGACATAATGTTTTTAAAATCGAAATCCTAAGCATACAGCACAGCACTTAAACTATCTATGTGTTAGGGCCGCAGGATTGTGATTCTTACCCCCTCAGGGCCTCCTAAAACTTAAGGCCAACTGCTGGATTCCTTCTTGCCCCACCAAATGCTCGGGTTGATTAATTCTTGATGTTTTCTATTCAGTGTAGGCAGTACACTGATTGAGACAGATGAACTTTGTTTCTCTACAATGAACAAAATAAATAATTATTCTATCCAAGAGCTCATTTACAACAACAGCTGATATTAATGTTTAAGCTGTATGTATTTGTTCCTAAAACCACAGGCTTGCAAAAGTTCACAATAACACCTTCATTAGAACATATAATGAAAAATAACACCATCCCAAATGTTAACTTGCATTAGAATGTTTATTTCAGCCTCTCATAATAGATTATAGTTTATTCCTAGCTATAGTGAGCCCTGCGTCATTACCTCCTAACATCCTTGGGTGTTTATTTAAAAGCACATATCATGAAACAGTAATAGTAAAAACACGGAATTAAAATCCGTATTGGTATTCTAACCATGTCTTTAATTTGACTCTGCATGAGCATCCTAATTTGATTTTTGTCAGGTTTTCATCATTGTGTTGACCAGAAATTACAATTATCTTTTGTCACAGAGCCAATAGTGCTCATCATGATTAAGGCATATACTGTACTACAGATAGCACAGCTAAATACAAAGGGCACACTCCAAGTATTATATTTATGTACTATATACACTGATCAGCCACAACAATAAAACCACCTGCCTAATATTGTGTAGCTTCCCTTCATGCTGCCAAAATAACTTATGCGTTGAGACATGGACTCCACAATACCTCTGAACGTGTCCTGTGGTATCTGGCACTAGACATTAGCAGCAGATCCTTCAAGTCGTGTAAGTGGTGAGGTGGCTCTCCATGGGTTGGATTTGTTGTTCCAGCACATCCCACAGATGCTCATTTGGGGACTTTGGAGACCATGAACCATGAACTCTTTGTCATATTCCTGAAACATTTCGAAACAGTTTTTGCAGTGTGGCAGGGTGAATTATCCTTCAATCAGGGAACATCATTGCCATGAAGGGGTGTACACAATCTGCAACAATCTCTAGATAGATGGTACATGTCATAGTAACATCCACAAGAATGCCAGTAACAAAGGTTTGCCAGCAGAATATTGCCCAAAGCATAACACTGCCTCCAGCCTGCCTTCTTCCCATTTCTTACCCAGATAAAAGATGCATATGCACCCAGCCATCCACCCGATCTAAAATAAATTGTTATTTAGGCAACCTTCTTGCATTACGCCATGGACCAGTTCTGACATTCCAATCCTCTTTGAAATCACTTTCGAAAGTGGAAAAGTAGTCATTATGGGTACTCTGACTGGTCTGTGGCTACGTAGTCCCATACGCAGCAAAGGGCAACGCACTGTGTGTTCTGACACTTTTATATCATTGTTTGCATTGTTTTTCATCAATTTGAGCTACAGCAGCTCTTCTGTGTGATCAGACCAGTCGGGCTTGCCTTAGCTCCCTACATGCTTCAATGAGCCTTGGGCATCCATGACCTTGACACCAGTTCACCTGTTGTCATTCCTTGCACAATTTTTGGTAGGTACTAAAGACTGCATACCGGGGACACCCCACAAGACTTGCCGTTTTGGACCTTGTGACCCAGTTGCCTAGCCATCACTATTTGGCCTTTGTCAAAGTCACCCAGATATTTTTGCTTGCCCATTTTCCTGCTTCCAACACATGAAATTCAAGAATTCACTTGCGGCCGGTTATATCCCACCCCTTGACAGATGCCATTGTAACACTATCTGATCAGTGTATATTCATATTTGTCCCTTTCATTCTGATCATAACAGATTGTGTGTGTGTGTGTGTGTGTGTGTGTGTGTGTGTGTATGTATGTATATATATATATATGTATGTATATATATATATATATATATATATATATATATATTTATATATATATATATATATATATATATATATGTATGGGCTTCATATATGAATGGGCTTCACATTCATGGTCTCCTGGTCTTTCACAACATAGGTTTCAATGTCTAGAAGTAACAGCTCTGTGAGGGCTTAATCATACTTTCAATACTGATCTATTGTGAAGCAGTATATCCAAAATACAGATCTATGTTTTAGAATGTGCTTTGGACTTTTATATAGTACAAGTAAAGCAAGGTAGGCACACTCAACCAATTAATACAGAGTAGCCCCAAATGGAGCTCTGTAAATAAGTATTGGGTGCTCACCTTACATGAGGCTCTATCCCCAAAAGCCCATATAAATGTAAATACAAATGGAGTAAGGAGCACAACCATAAATAGTTATATACAAAAAAATCTTTATTAAATGGGAACACACTATTAGAAATTCTCATTAAATATGAAGCCAAAAATGCAAAGTCATATCATGTTGTAAAGCAACAACCAGAAAAGTTCTGGATATCTATAAACGCCAAATGCGTAATGTATAAATGACAGGAATATCCGTATCATAGACAACAAATGAGATAGCAATACAATTCAATCCCCCCCAAAAAACAAATACATATAGAAAAAATACAAAAAGCATACCAGACCTGGTGTGAAGCAGGGACAGAGTCAGTCAAAAAGCCCCCAACGTTTCGGCAAAAAAAGCCTTTATCAAGGGAGCCTGTTGAGAGAAACTACATCCTATCCTTATACACCCAAAAGAACACATACATTGAAAACACCTGAAAAAAATGGATGGCCACCCATAATGATTGAAATCCTCCCAACCATAAACACCTGTTTATGGCTACCAAGGAAACCTAAAACAATAACATATTCAGCTATCATACATATAACATTAAATGTAAAGAGTGAAACCTACAAACATGTATAATTGATATAATCATCAAAATCAGGTTAGGAATATACAAGTATACATTTATTCATTCCCAATATGGTAAAAATAAAATGAAAAACAAGAGCATCCTATAATCATACAAACAAATATCAGGATGAATCCTGATATATGTATATTGACATCCAGTGTCCCAAAGTAAGTGTAATAATATAAGGAATATAAGGTACATAATAAGAACAGTCAAATATAAATACCATAAATAGAAAGTAAATAAGCTGATCGAGTAACTTGAACTTCAGTCCATTGAGCATGAGATAGAGGCGCGAGCCGCATCATGCGCCTCACAACGTCGAACCCGAAAGTAGGTTAGGCAAAGTGGAACGCATATACGTTCCAGCACGCTCAGCGATGGAAGCCGGTCTGAGATCGGCACATGCGCCCCGCGCCAATGCTGGAAACACTAGCAAGAATACACATTATCAATGTACCGAACGGAAAAATTATTTTTTTCATGAACAAGATCGAGAAAGAGCCTTATATAGCTTCTGTATGAACCAAAATGAGAGTAACTCAAGCACTAATTCTGAAAACAATAAAACGAAATAAGGAATAATAACATGACAATAAAAGATTATTGAACAAAAAACTACAGCTAGTCAAAAAAAAATAAGAAGTAAATAAAAATAGAAAAATAATGAAATTAGAATATTCTAAAGTAAGGGAGATAATCCACAAAAAAACAATTTGGACAAGAATACCATCCATATAGTGAGTCATTCAAAAATGAATCCATGAATAAGAAGAAGCGTTTTCAATTCAGGCATATATAGTAAATATCCCCAATGTTATGAAGACAAGGATGCATGCTTATCTAGTCAATGCATGTCAAGCCATATCAAGAGATACCAAGTATAAAACATCATCCACTAAGAGCGACAGAATATTTAATACATACAGCTAACTGAACAATCTAGAGATATCTCTAAAGCTAGTAATATGCTCACACAAGAAAAATTACAACAATGATATTCCAAAAATAGGCATAATGATTCCGTAGACACATTTCTTCCATCATGAGGGATTAAGAGAAGAGGCCGAGATTCGGTAGATCTTCCTGGAAGGTATTCAATCCACGAGGGGCCAACCAGAAGTGAAAAACCCAATCAAACAAAAGACTAGAAAAAAGAGATAAAATCATTAACAAATACCAAGTATCAAGCAAATCACAGGCAGAGGTAATAGACTAAAGGAACCACCACATTGTGGTCCATATAAAAGAATAATAGCGACCATAGGCATTGTCCTATTATGTAACAAATTAACCAATTGCATGTGACCATTTTACCTGAAAGGGTTGAAATCAAATTTGGACTTTTATATAGACAGATAACATAGCTTAACACACAAAGTGCAAGTAAAACAGGGTGTTCAGAGTGTCACTCCTAATGTGCGACTTCCCCAGTGTCAAAAATCACTCTAAAGACACATAACAGTAATAAAAATACAAGAAAGATAGGGGGCGCAAAAGATAGGTGTGATAAATTCAAATATAAACAGATATTATACATATTCACACTTGTCCTTTAATGTATGTGAGCTCCACCTAAATATAAGAATAATGCTATGGAGTATTCTTATATTTTGGTGGAGCTCACATACATTGAAGGACAAGTGTGAATAATAGACATGTGCAATTCGTTTCGGTCCGACTTAAAATTCGGCTGAATTTCAGGTAATTCGGACATTCGGGTACTTCCGAATGTTCGAATAGGTGAATTGCAGAAGTGCTGAATTGCCGAAATTACAGAATTTCCGAAGTGTAGTAGTGCCGAATTGCCGAAGTTCCGAGGTGTCAAAGTGTCGAAGTTCCGAAGCACAGTATTGCCTAAATACTAATATACTTACCCAGTGAAAGAAGAAGAATGTTACATTGTATACAATTTCAAATAAATAGTATACAAACATAGCCAGGATTCAGCTGTAAGCCTTTGCAACCCTTACATAATCAAGTGACATACATTCATATAAAATGGAAGTTACTTAGCCAGTCATGTAATGACAAGAATGAATAAGTAGATAACGCCCTAATTCCCACGATATTAGGGAGCTATCTACTAAAAGGCTAAAAGACCTGAATTGGTCTTTCAGCCAAATTTACTAATACTAAGTAAAGCCTGTTAAAAAAAAAAAAAATATTAAAAAAAAGCTATTGCCCCCCCCCCCCCCCCCTGGCCCCCATCCCTGAGCGGCGGGTGGGGGCCCTAAAGTAAAAAAGGGGGTTGGACCTATTGTCCTCCCCACCGGCCCACACATTAGGTCCCCCCCCTATAACACTATAGTGCTGTACTACATATTTATATGTAAATTCAAATTTAAGAATGTATCTGTATATATCATTAGCATTTCAAGGATGTGAGTTTGTTATTTTTGTTACTCTTTGAAGTGATATTGTAATTTAAAAAAAAAAAAACATACCTTTATGGTGACTAATGAAGATGATTTGACTTTGTACAACATCAGATTTCTATGGTATAAAGTCATTATAGGCATATTACATTGGACATGTTCTAAGGTATTTGTTATGATTGATGTAACTGGATCTAAGAAAAAAAAATCTTGCAGGGTTTCTGTTATGACTGATGTAACTGGATCTAACAAAAAGAATCTTGAGAATTGCTCAAACAAATAACTGTGGCACCGTAGTTTTCATGGCCAGGTTAAATAAAAAAAGTCAAGTGATAGCAAACAATGCCTCCAACTCTTGTAAAAATGTGATTTTAAATTGTGTATGACATTAGTCTCTTGCAACTAATTTGTATGATTGCACAGATTTCAAAAACGTCTTGCACGTTTCATTAAGCCTTTCAAGAGTGAACTAAGACCCAGTGACCACAGGGACCTTTTCATCAAAGATTACCACCTCTGACTTCCCTTCACATGTTCTAAATGATTCCTTAATGACTTCTTAATCATTACAAATTCAGTTTGTAGGAATAGGAAGGAGAATTGACATACACACTTGATGTACACAACATAATTTATATCGTATTGCTCAACCAGACTACTCAAAGAGCTAATCAAAAAATTAAATTCTAGTAGTGCCTTGTTATTGTTTTTTTTTTTTTTTATTTACTTTTTTTAAAGTCTGCATGATTGCTCCAACTAGCTCTTTAAAACGTTTTGTTAATCGACCAAATCAACATATCTTATGTAAGTGATAGAGGAACAAGTGACAGTAACTTTTGTTTTTCCTGATCGTATGCATTAATACGTGTGTGGGGTATCTTCTTTATTTCTGCTTCAGTTATTAACAAGAATTAAATGATCATATATTATTCTCTCTAAAGTGAAAAAAGAATGCATAAACAAGTAAACAAAAAGTGGAACCCTTTGATTTTCATATAATACTATTTCTGAGAATTACACTCTAAACTCCACAATGCTTTTCTTAGTTGGAATGTGATCAATGGCAATGTTTTGTCAATCTTGCCCTTTCAAGTACTATACATTGCATAAGATAAGGCATTGGTAATAGACTTATGCACAAATCAAATGCTTGTTAATCTCTGGACAAATTGATTCATTCGCCAAATCATGGATGAATCTATTAGTTCGTCCAGTGATTAACAGGCATTTGATTCGTTCAGTTGCAGCTGAATAGGATTTGTGGAAGTCTAATTGCTAACAGCTTTTTTAACTTATACAAATAAAGATTGATCCTTAACCCAATGAATGATGCATGGCATCTAGATTTGGTCATTTAGCCCAGGATGTAATGTCCGTGAAGGGATGTAAAGTTGAGTCTACAGAGGTCTACTTATAAGAGAGGACTTACATGTTAGTAAGATGTTTATGGATGAAAGAGTTTGGTAGAGTATTACCAATTTTACAAATTGGTAAAGTTTGTGCATTCTGCAAAGTCATTGATGGCAATTTTAGCAAGGGTTATTGAGGCAGCTAATAAGAAAGGCATAGCAATATTGAGGGTAAAGCTGGCTATGCATTCAGAAATAAATATTCGTTCGTGATCGTACATTAGTGCCCTCGTTAAGCAGTTACCACATTCTTTGAGGACATGACCATAGGACCTCATTCAGTTCCGAATGGTAGCAAAGTTTGTTAGAAACCACTGCATATTTTCTATGCTAAAATAAAGGCATTTTGATGCAAAAGAAAACTTTTATGAAATTATACAACCTGCATCTTTGAAATATTCTTATTCCAATATCAAACATGTAATTATCTTTTATATAACTATGGTAAAATAAATTATATTTATCACCAGCGGTATGAAAGAGTTAATATATACTCTCTTTTCTCCTTACAACTCTGCCACGTCCTTGTTCTTGATATTTAAGATTATGGGCAGTGGCATACACGGTCTAATCTGGCCTTTAGGCATGACATAGAAATGATTCATTGTGCTTATACCACTTGGATGGCAAAGGAGTTGAAGCAGAAGGCAAGGGGCAGACTAGAAAGGAAATGCTAAGAATGTTTGCAGAGGGTCAAAATATTCACGTACTGTGCAAGCTGGAAGAAGTCATTTCACTGGTCACTGACCTTTAAAAAATAAAATAAGCAGATTGAAACTGCTTTAAAATGCTGTAAGCAAAGAGTGTTAACATATTTTTCCAGCTTTAATACATTGATCTTTGATACATTGATCTTAGTGATTTATTTTTTTGCTGGGTGTCGCTCTTGCAACAAAATAATTAATAAAGCCATTTCTGGGTATAAAGGTATGCAACCAAGTGATCTTGAGGAAGGTCCCTGTGTGGACCGAAACGTCGATCTTCTTTTTTTCTACCTTCGATGGAATAAACACCATTTGAATTCATAAAGTCCGTGAGTGCAGCTTGCTTTACTTTATTTAACTACAATTTACCTCCCTGGAAGTTTGGCACCCGGCAGGCCTCTTAAGGCACAACTTTATACTTTGAGCGTGAGTGCTGAGAACTGTTGTATTTCTATATATATATATATATATATATATATATATATATATATATATATATATATATATATATATTAATATGATATAAATTTGATAACTACATCACACTTGTGCAAACATAAAGAATGAGTAGAAAAAATCATCAATGCAGGATTGAGGTCACAATGAGTGAATTTGCAGAAAAAAAGTCCTCCCCAATGTGGGATAAATCCTAAATTGCTATGAAAATGGACATGGTATAAAGAGGTGGTGTGAGTAGATAAGATCAGAGTGAAGAGAGAAGGGAAAATAAGTAAATAAAAGAAAAGAGTGCAAAAACCCATTCAAATTAATACAATTTGAAAAAGGCTTGCACACAAAAGGCTTGATTTCCAATTGCAACTTTTATCTTTAGCTATTATTCCCCTGTTATTTGTTATGGTAACCACAAAATCTTTTGCAAAAACCAAGGTAAGTTGTGGAGAAAAAACTAATAAAAAATGTTAATTCCTAAAGCAATTATTTGTATGTTTTCCCAATCCTAGTTTCTAAATTAATAACTTCCGCTAATAACTTCCATATGATTCCTGATTCCCTATTATACATTAAATACACAAATAGCTTCATTAAAAGTGTTGGAAGATAATCTGTTTAAATTTCAGTGTTTAACCCCTTAAGGACACATGACGTGTGTGACACGTCATGATTCCCTTTTTTTCCAGAAGTTTGGTCCTTAAGGGGTTAAAAGGAAAAATTCCCCTATGAACATAACATTAAGTAAATTAAATTCCCATCATGCTTAGCCAGCCTCTGTGGCATTTTAGTTAACAGCAGTAATCAAAACAGCGATGCACCCGTTTCACTGATAGTATGTGGGATGAGCTGGGGATGAGCAGGTGACATATTCATTAATTAGGGTCAGACAGTTCATGGATAGCTTCAAGCTGTAACAAATGAAAACAGAGTGATAGGGAAGAATTTACCAGAAAATGCCAACAGTCCATCAGTTAAATGGAATTTCCTGTTCAGGTAAATAATTTCTGAATATAGCAGATAATTTAGTCTTGCAATTTTAAGGCCAACTATTTTATAATGTGAAAACCCTTTTTTTTTTAATATATATGGTGCAGACAATGCATTTGGTAAATGAAATACATATACCTGAAAGGCAATGATTTGCAACAGATCCTGGGTTTGGCACACACACACAAAGTTACAGGCAGACCGTTACACACACACACACACACACACACACACAATTACAGGCAGACAGTTACACACACACTCACTTACAGGCAGACAGTTACACACACATACACACAGTTACACACACACAATTACAGGCAGACAGTTACACACACACACACTCTCTTACTTACTTACAGACAGTGTGGGCTGGAGGAGGACTGGATTCCTTGAAGTCCTTCCCTGGAGCCTGTTAGGTGGAGGAGCAGGGATTTCTTCTTGCTGCACCTCCATGTGCAGCAGTAACAGCAGCGGGTAAGGGCCGTGTTAAGCCCTGCCCCCGCTTTCGGATTGGCTCTGCCCCCAAATGACCATATCTCCACCCCCAAACTTCCGTGCGGCCACTTAAGCTTGCTTGTCTCTGCCTGTGAACTGTGCGACACCCCAGCTGCCATTGGACACAGCTCACACATCCCCCATTAGCCCTCAGACCAGGGTTATGGCACCCCCCTACCTGGTGGCACCCGGGGTGGACCGCCCCCCCCTTAGTCCGCCACTGGACAGATCTATCAACCAATCCTGTCTTCCCATAACTTTTAGTCGAGCTAATTAGTATGTGGAATATGGCTAACCCATTCTAAATATTGTACTTATGAAAATGTAAGTGACAACACCCATGCTGCTGGGTATGCCAGCTTGAGCAAGTTGTTTCAGTTCTAGTTCTCATTATAGGAAGCTGAGAGACCTACATATATTCTCTAAACACTTGAGCAGCAGATGTGTCTTTGAAGCATACATCTCTGTTTCCTTAAAGGGATTCTATAGTGTTAGGAATACTAATCTGTATTCCTACCATGATAGTGCCCTCCTTTCCCCCCTATCTCCCCCGTAGCAATGATTCCATCAGTGCTGGGTCGGTGCTCCACCTCCTCCGATGTCATCCGAGACCCACAAACACATTAGGCCCTCCCCTCAATGTTTTCCTATTGGGATTTCATTGGCTACATCCTCATTGTAGTTTCTTAAAAACGGCAATGTTTTACATTACAGGACTAAGGGTGACAGGGACAATGCACCAAGACCACTTCAATAAGATAAAGTGGTCTGGGTGCCTATAGTGTCCCTCTAATTTATGTTATCTTTCCTTTTTGCAATTAATTTCTTTGTGATGGAAATGCAATAATAAGATAAATCAAGAAATAAAGTATGCTGTGTAACAAGCAAAAATATGAATGTGTGAGAGGAGAAATGTCCAAAATAAATGTAGAATGAGGTACACATGGAATCTAAAGTGATTTGGTATCTAAGGGATTTGGAATCATTGGACCAGGTAAAATCTAAAATTAGTAAATGAATAATAAAAAGAAAGCTACAGTTATTTGAATGTGGCCTATTAAAGTGTAACATTTGAAACACAGCATTTTTTTAAAATTAATAATATGTTCTGTAGCAAAAGGGTAAGTCGCTTTGAGTAAGTGAGACTAGAATCAATGTAGCTTTATTGACCCTGAAATAATTAACCAACTTGGTTATACCGCAAACAGCTTCTCTTGTCCTCTGTCATACCATGGCAGATTTCAGGATTTAGCAGCTGTATTGATTTCTGCTGCAGTAAAAAAAAAGATACATCAAAACAGTAAGTGCCAAAAAAATTTGCTGCAGTGACAGAGTTTATACTTATTAATTCAAACCTTCAATAAACATCTAAAATACAGACCTCATCTTTCAATCTTTTTAATAGATTTTTGCTTTCTTTTCTTTCTATAATATTTTTTAACATTCCGTAATTGGAGAGATGAACAGTTAAATCACAATTATAGCTTAAAATACTACGTTATCCTTTAGAAGAAGAAATGAACTATAGAAAAATTAACCAACTGTCTATTGAACATCACTATTCAGTATACAGAACAATTAAGAAGGATCATTTCCATTTTCAGAGAACAAGTAGAAGCATTAGAGGGTGTAAATAATAACTAGCAATGAAAATAAGTAGTAGTATTTTTGTGACCTTGAGATGATCCAATTTCCAAATGGTGTAGATATGGAGGAAAATCTGTTTTCTAAGAAGTTTGTCCAGTAAAACAACACACACACACACACACACACTCTCTCCCTCTCTCTCCCCCCACCCACTCTCTCTCTCCCTATCTCTCCCTCTCTCTCTATCTTGCCTTCAGGAATATAATATGTCCCTAACAGATAACAGATTCTTACTCTATAGTTTACATAACTGCTAAAATGTATAATCTATACTATTGGATATGGACGCCTAGCCAGTGGTGTATTCTGGTTTTGTGCTGCCCTAGGCATGACAAAACTCGGGCTTCCCCCCCCTCCCATCCCTTTCCAAATTTCTCTTCCTGACAGACACACACCCTTACTGATGCATGCACTGACATACAGTCACTGACAGATACACAGTCATTGTCACACACACTGTTAAACCAACACACACGTTCATTGAAACATATACATTCACAGAAAGACACACATACACACTGACAGACATGCATTCACTGCCAGACACCCATGCACACTCCCTGACAGACACACACACTGACAATAAATCATACACACTCACTGACAGACGCACACTCACTCAGTGTCACACACACACACTGAGACACACATATACTAACTGACAGATACATACTGACAAACACACATATACACTCACTGACAGACATATACACACTCACTGACAGACATATATATATATACACACAGTGTCAGACACACACATTCACTGACAGACACACACTGACAGACATACACATTCACTGACAAACACACACTCTCAGTGACAGACACGCATATACATACTGACAAACACACTCACTGACAAACACACATACACACTCACTGGCAAAAACATATATACTCTCAGTGACAGACACACACACTCTCTGATAGACACATACACACTCACTAACAGACAGACACACACACACTAACACACTCACTAATAGACACACATACACACTCACAGACACACACACACACACTAACACCCTCGGTAACAGACACACACTAACACACTCACATTTTTTTTTAAGTTTAATCAACCCAGCCTCCCTACTGTTGGGAGTGCTGGAGTGGATTCTTCCCTGGGGTCCAGTGGGGCTGGCTGCAGATCGGTGGACAGGCGTGCAGGTGCTCGGGCTGGCAGACACAGTGGAGACGGGCGTTGAGGGAGCTCTGAACCTCCTGACCAGCTCCCTTTGCGCGCCTTTTAGTGATTCCATGCTCCGACATCACTGCGGTGCACGTGAGGGACCTGAGCAGGGAGAGCTCAGGGGAGAGTACTCCCTCACCGCCTTAATTATCAGTGCATTTCAGCCTTGGGGGCACCCTGAGGTGGCCAGCTGGCCAGCTCCTGAGCCCCACAGGACATGAGGCTGGCAAGACATTTACCAGGGCATTAGGGGGGGGCACCCCCCTGAAAGTGCTGCCCATGTCAAATGCCTTGCCAGCCTCGCAGTAGACACATCGCTGCGCCTAGCAATTTATCTTCTCTGTATACATTGCATGTTACTTTTTGTAACAATATACAACATTTTTAAAATGTAAACTCATATAAGCAGAATCATCATCACTATTATACAGCACTGCAGAATGTATTGGCACTTTAAAATAATAATAATAATAATAATAATATATACCTTTGCTGGGGAACCTAAAGAGGTCCCAATTTGCCCCCAAACTACAAATGTTATTTAACACTTTTACATATACATCTGTAAATGTTAGAAAATGACCTTATATAAAAAATATATTTTGGCTATTGTTTTACTTTAATGTGCGCGAATCACTTTGTAAGGAAAAAACATCATTACATTGAAGTAGTTTAGCAGTGGCTTTTCTGTTTGATGGCATTCATAAGCCGAAGTTGTTAATGGCTTTGTTCCATAAGTAGTTTCAGAATCTTGCAGATAATTTGGTCTTTTCTGTTGAAGTTCACAAATGCCACAGAAGGTCAGTATCGTGATTGAGCTAAAAAAAAATTAATTTAACAGACTCACTACAGATGATTAGTAAAAAGAGTGACCCTCATTAAATCATATTGTTTATGATAGTGTTTCTTTACCTGGAAATGTGGACCAGTCTTTCCTGTACTGAATTTAATTAAAGTCAGTACTGAATCCATTAATAATTCCCATTAAATTATGTTTTTCATTTAATGTTTCCATGGTAGTGTAGAATGTGATCAATCATAGTCCTTGGTTGCACCGGTATCATGTACATGAAGTGCTATATAGAATAATAGATATTTAGGGACATACATCAAATTGAAAGACATGCCGTGCTCTGGAGGGAAAACCTTATATGGACATTTAGTGGATCAAGGACATTTAGTGGATCAAGGACCTTTCTCACTTGAGACCTGTGTTAATTTTGTCGACTAACAATTTTAGTCAAATTTTAGTCAACTACAATTTTTGAGATTTAGTCAACTAAAACTTGACTAAAACTAAAAAAATTCAGATGACTGAATTACGACTGAAACTAAAATGGACTATGGACTATGACTAAAACTAAATTAAAATTTGCTGCCAAAATTAACTGCACAGAGGGGCTGTGGAAGGGGCAAAAGAGACAGGCCAGGGCTTAGGAGAGAGACACCTAGAGGGGCTGGTAAAGGGGCAAAAGAGAGCTTTAACTAAACCCATTAGATTTTGGTTGTATTGACTAAAACCTCCAGTAGATTTAGTCAGCTAAAACTGGACTAAAACGAAAACAATTCAGATGACTAAAACTAGACTAAAACTAAAATGCAATAAAAAGACTATGACTAAAACTAAATTGAAATTTGCCACCAAAATGAACACTGCTTGATGCTCTTTCCTTTTTTTTTTTTACTTTACTACTGCAACCTCTGATAATATTTCATTATGATATTGGGATATTATGATATTGGGATCTATCTAACAACCCACCATAAGCTTAGATCCCTCTTCTCCATCTCATGTGAAGATGGAGGTAAGAGTTAACTGGGTCTCTCACAGCAAATGCTCCCTACTCATTCTTCCACCCTGTATGTGGTGAGGTGAAAAGTAAAGTAGCTTTATTTAAAGTGAACCTGTAATCTAATTTTTAACTTAACCTTGCGTTTGTTCCAAATACATTGAACATATCATGCATCACAGAAATATGTGATGTATTCACTGTAAAATGTCGAGATATACTTACTTCAACTCCATTCTAGTGCCTCCACGTTCTGAGCTTCATGGGTGCTATTCTTCATGTAGTACACACCTCCGATCCGTCTACACTCCTCCTACGGTTGTCTGTGTTTTTCCTTGCTTGCATGCCCTCTGGTTGCCATGTGTGTAGAGCAGAAGGTCCACCTGTGGGAAGTCTTTTCTGCTCTCCCTTGTCAGTCAATTCTTTGGTTCGGAGTCTATGCTAAATTGGTGGGAGAAAGACCTATTTTTAAAAGGGTTTTCTCCCAATCAATAAATTTGCTAACAAATATGCTAGCACAAAGCATAGATGCAATGTTATGTTCTTTCAAAACAGCATACTTTGTTTAATTAATGTCTCCCCTAGCATTCCACAATATGTGAAATTCATATTTTAATTGAAATTCTATCCTTTAAATTTTGCAGATTCCATTCATTGTCATTCAGATGTATTTTGGTTCTGGTAAACTAACTTACCGTGTATACTCGAGTATAAGTCGAGTTTTTCAGCACATTTTTTGTGCTGAAAAACTCCAACTCGACTTATACTCGAGTCAATTGTCTATATTATGGCAACTTACATTGCCATAATACAGACAGGACCGCCGGGCTCATTACAAGCCCGGCGGTCCTGTTGGGGGCCGGCAGGAAACTGTAACTTACCTTTCCTGCAGCTCCTGTCAACTCCCTTCTCTCTCCTCCGGTCTGTGCAGCTCCCACTGTAACTATCGCGAGAGCCGCGGGCTCACAGCGTTGTCACGGGTTACTGTGGCAACGCTCCGCACGGCAGTCACACCGCGAGACTTGCAGTGGGAGCTGACAGTGGAGCTGACCGGAACGCAGGAGAGAGAAGGGAGCTGACAGGAGCTGCAGGAAAGGTAAGTAACAGCTCTCTGCCAGCCCGCTCCTACACAGCCCATCCATCCACTGGACCACCAGGGAGTGAGAGCCCCTCACCCTGGCCAGGTAACAAGCAGGGAGGGGGGACGAAAATAAATAACATTAAAATTTAAATAAAACATAAAACTATGAATAATATTTAAAAAATAAATAATAATGTAAAAATAAAATATTAAAAATATATTAAAAAAAAATTAAATAATTATAATTAAAAATACTAATAAAAATGCCCACCCCCAACCAAGGCTCTGAATCACACACACACACACTGCATTCACACACACACTGCATCACACACACACTGCATTCATACACACACACACCCTCACACTGTACTCATACACACACACACTGCACTCATAAACACACACACTGCATCACACACACACTGCATTCATACACACACACTGCATTCATACACACACCGCATTCATACAAACACACTGCATTATATACACACACACACTGCATTCATTATATACACACACTGTAAATAAATATTCAATTAATATAATTTTGGGGGGATATAATTTTATTTAGATATTTACCAGTAGCTGCTGCATTTCCCACCCTAGTCTTATACTCACAGATCATAAAACCAGGGAATAAGTAATTTCTGTTGTTGACATTGGGATCAATACAGATCATCTTTGTGTAGTATGATATTACGTGAACTGGTCCTTCTCTCACCATAGTTATATATCTTATCTGCTTCATCTCATTGAAGTGGTTATAGTATCTAAACGAATACTCGATAGCCTATCTCCTCTGTATTGCTTGGACTAATTAGGAAGTGTTAGCCTGTACCATCAGACACATCTTGTGGAGACAGCATTTAATAAATCAAGCTCTACATATGATCTAAAAAATTACACCAGTTTTCTATTTTCACTGGAGACATTGACTTAGCTTAGGTTATTAATTTAACAGAAGCCAAGTAGTTTGAAACAAGAGGACACACATCCTTGGTTATAATATCATTAGATTTCTGTGACAGGGTACTACTATATCGCTGTCTTATTGAAGTATGTTCTGTATACTAGACAGCAGTCTGAATTATTTAATGCTTTTCGGACATTATCACTCAGTTGTTTGCTGTCTTTAAGTGATTCCAGGATCTTGCACTCTATTTATTTTATATTTCTCATATATAGCACTTATATCCATTTGAACAGTCCCCTTCAAACGCCCTTAGTCTTTCTAGAAAATGTAACAGAACTAAAAATATTCTTGTAAAAGGAGGATCGCCTCGCAGGATCAAGAGGCTTCCTTCTACTGCTGCAACATGAACAGCTACAGATAAAAGTGTCTGAACTTCTCTATGACTCTACTGCTAATCATATGTCATCATGCCGCATCATAGCATTGCTGGATGTCATCTTAAGGAAACATTACTAACAGACAAAGTGATAATAATGTGTACATTGCTAAATTAAATTGTTACCAGTGATGGTGTAATGAGTACATGCTACATATATAAATACCTGCAATATGGAGGCCTAATTGACAAGCAGAGTGGTATAGTACTTTTATTTGATTGCAATTATTGTAAAATTGATATCCAAAATGTAAAAAAGCTGATTTAGAAAAAAGAAAAAAAACTATGGTGAATTCAAAGTGGATTGTGATATTTGGGCCAAATTAGCTAAACTGAAAACAGACATTATGGAGAATTTTTCAAATTTTGTTATTTTGGCCTAAAACTTTAAATTCATTCTGAATTCGCTTTGAATTTGGGACATTGCACACTTTAGTAAAGGACATTGACAGAGAAATTAACTTGGTGTAAAATATCCTGGGCATGAAGCAGCACAGTGAACAGTAATGTTGAGATAACACACCCAAGTTATGCCACAATTTTGCAAAAAGATAAATGAAATATTACATGAACCTATCTTCTATTCAATATGAATTTCTTCATCTGGTAGAAAGTGACTATTGGTCTAGATAGTGACACAAAATATGAAGGTAGAAACCTTCATATCTATCAGTATAAAGAAGAGAATGCTAAAAAACAACAAACCATTGTGAACCACTAGTCGATATTTTATAACAATAACTGAAACCATCTTCATACTTTTCCAGACCATTAAGGCAGCATTCCTTCTCTGAGATTGTCTGATGGTGAATCAAAAATGAACAGACAGCAAGAGGATTAAATATAATATGCAGCAATTTGAGGGAGCCATTGCTGGTTCAATTGCTATGTGCAAGTCTCATGCTCCACTAAAATAATGGCTAATGCAGCTTAGGTTCTAAGTTTATAATTTTAAAAGGTCAAGACTGTCATTTTGATAAAGTAAAGTGCCTCTATTTTTATAGTCACTAAGCAGAATCGGTAATATGCATGTGAAGCCAAGGGTTTGACTTATTGTGCTCTGCCGCAGAGGCTCAAAAGGAATTGTGGGGTATTGTAGTGTAACATTAAATGATATCTTAGGAATAGCCAAACTTTGAAGAGTAAATAACAACTCCTACCATCCTCGAACAATTGGTGTCTGATAAAGGATATTATAGTACGTGTTGGAAAAAAGGAAAAGGAAGCAGCGATATAGCTGTTCTCACTTCAAATAGTGCTTCTTTGTTGTCACAAGTGTCAATGGAAACAGTGACCAATGTGCAATCAAATTGCTTATACATTGAAATTTGTGTTGATGGGAAAATGTAGTACAGTTGCCTTGGCAACAAATGTAAACACTATTGTAAACACAGCATTAAACAATCTATGGGTTTACTTATGTAGGTCAAATGATAAGAATCGGAAATGTAAAAGCCACTCATTATAAAAACCTATGACCTACAATTGTACACGGTTCTTAAAGAGAGAAAAAAAAGCTGTGACTACACACATGTGCAGTCAGTCGCTTGGACAGCTGTGCATAATGGAAATATGAAAAATAGAAAGAAATCCCAAGGGGAGCCACACAAAAGGAAAAGGTGTGTTTTTGTATTTTTTTTTGGCTCCTCCCTTGTGATTTTTTTTTCTTTTTTGGAAATGCTTATGTAAAGCGCTAATTAAAGTTCTCTTTCTATCTTTATGGAGATTATTATCATGGCATGCTTTCAGCATAGCGTACTATATTTTACTGTATGTGTACCTTGCTTGGTGTCTTTTCAGACCTTGATTCCTAGTTTACCTTGGTCTAATATATGTTATGCCAATTTCTAATAAATATAGGTTTAGTGAATAACTTAAAATTATATTCAACTGTCCATATGTGTAGACTTCAGTTACTTAACCCCTTAACTCCATTAGGGCGTGCTATGCTGTTAGGGTGACAAAGCAGGCCCTAACGATCAGGCCCTCCCAGCCAAGATACTGTGGCGACCGGGTGGACTGCCTAATAACCGAAGCAGCTCCTTGCAGGAAATCCTGCCTGTCCAAGTCATGTGATCACGATAACATCACTAGCACATCACTCAGATCGGCTGGATTACATTGTTGCCTGCAGTTGGGTTGTCAGGAAGGTCCCCCATTATTTAATTAGTAAAACGTCATAATTATGGACATAATTATACATGGAAATAAAAAAACATAAATATACATGGAAATAAAAAAATAAATTAAAAAAAATAAACATATATATATATATATATATATATATATATATATACACAGTTGCAAGAAAAAGTATGTGAACCCTTTGGAATGATATGGATTTCTACACAAATTGGTCATAAAATGTGGTCTGATAATCATCTAAGTCACAACAATAGAAAATCACAGTCTGCTTAAACTAATAACACACAAAGAATGAAATGTTGCCATGTTTTTTATTGAACACACCATGTGAGATGTCAGCCAACTGGAGTCCAATCAATGAGATGAGATTGGAGGTGTTGGTTACAGCTGCCCTGCCCTATAAAAAACACACACCAGTTCTGGGTTTGCTTTTCACAAGAAGCATTGCCTGATGTGAATGATGCCTCGCACAAAAGAGCTCTCAGAAGACCTACGATTAAGAATTGTTGACTTGCATAAAGCTGGAAAGGGTTATAAAAGTATCTCCAAAAGCCTTGCTGTTCATCAGTCCACGGTAAGACAAATTGTCTATAAACGGAGAAAGTTCAGCACTGCTGCTACTCTCTCTAGGAGTGGCCGTCCTGTAAAGATGACTGTACGAGCACAGCGCAGACTGCTCAATGAGGTGAAGAAGAATCCTAGAGTGTCAGCTAAAGACTTACAAAAGTCACTGGCAAATGCTAACATCCCTGTTAGCGAATCT